>NW_020841476.1:0-1820 GCF_003676395.1 Aethalodelphis obliquidens | reverse complement strand
GAAGAAACTGTTGCACAAATATATATCTCATTATAAAAAGCAGAATGGGTAGATTCTTAGAATTGAAATTGCTAGGTGAAAGGGTAAATGTATATATTGTTGATATCGTCAAAGGAATATAACATTTTTCATTTTATTGTGGAAAAATGTCTACTTTCCCATAGTCTTGTCATTACAGTATATTTTCAAACTTGGATTTTGCCAGTCAGATAGGTAAGTAAATTTAATATTTATATGAGTTTAATATTTTTAAATTCTATATTCAGTTCTAAATATATACTTAATTTACATAATCTCATTTTCTTTATCGATATTACAGATTATAAGTGTGTGACATAAATTATAAATACTTTGTTTCCTATTTCTGATTTCCTTTTTGATTTTTATTTTTAATGCATGTAAAGTCTGATTTTGTTTGTTTGCTTTTTAAATGAGTTGTATTTATCAATCACTATTACTATTGCTTTGGAATTTTACAATGGCATTACTCATTCCAAGATTACAAAGGAATTTAATCATTTTTAACATCTGTATTATTTCACTGTTTACTATTTAAATCACTCATCCATCTGGAATTTATCCTTTATACAATACCATACAGGTTCAATTCTATACTCATCTGAATATCTATTAAATAATTTATTTAAAAAGTTAATCTTCTTTCATTGTAATGTGATGCCAAGTTTATCAGCTAGCAAATTTTACTATCTTCTGTGTATATTCCTGCTATTTTAAATTTTGATATGTTGCTCTTATATTTGTGCATTAATACCACACATAATTAATTATAGAGGCTATATGTTTAAATAGCTGGAAGAACAACCCCTAATATTGCTTTTCTACTTTTTCTTTGTCTATTTATTTTGCTCACTCATGTTTTCCAAATGAACATCATAATCAAGTCAGCTGGCTCCATGAAAAGCAATTGTTGGAAATTTTATTTTATATGAATTTAATTAAATCTATAAATTAGGTTATGGAAAATTGACAGTTTATGAAGTTACAACTTCCTATTCAAGAGCATAGACATTTCTTTCTGTTTAATGATATATACTCTGTGTGTTCCAGTTTTGCACATTACTGTTTAGGTTTGTACTGAGGCACTTTTCTGTAACTGTTTTTTGTTGTTAACTCAGATTGAATCTTCTCTCTCATTATATCCCATATTTATTGTTTTACTTTTATTGTCACATTTCTGGTAGTTATTGTGTTGATATTGGTTTTATCCTAATATTCAGTCATATACTCTGATGACGAATGTGGTTTTATTTCCTTTCTAATTATTTAGATTAGAACTGAATTTTCTTACCTAATTGCATTAGTTAATACCTCGAATGCTGAGTAAAACTGTACTAGTCATAGTGAAATCTTTGTCTTATTCTTTAGTGAGGTAAAGGTTTTGTTTCTGACACTTGAAAAACAAAACAAGTATTTTCCTTTTCTCTTGACAAAAATAGTAATTACATTTTTATTGACAGATGTTGGAAGGAGCAAAGCAAAAGACTTTATTAAAGAAACCAGTGAGCTTTACCCAAGGAATTTTATTATATACAGGAATTTATCTCTCCCTATCAGAATCCATTTCAAATGGCAGAACAAATATAAAAATATTAAACCCGCAATAGTTCTAGAATTAAAAATCAGAACCCATTAGTTCTTGCTTTTAGCAGTATTTCATTTTTGTTAAGTTCTACAGCAAATTGGATCAGAAGGTGTTCAAATCCAAAGACCTATAAAATCTACCACTCAACGCCAATAAGAATAAGTCCACCAAAAAAAATACTCTTAGTATAATTCCTCATTATTAGCAAAATATATGT
>NW_020841475.1:0-1820 GCF_003676395.1 Aethalodelphis obliquidens | reverse complement strand
TATCTAAATGTGAAAAATAAAATCTAGAGAGAACAAAAGAAATTGCAAGGGAATATATTTGTGATTTCAGGGTAAGAGATGAAATAGATCTTTGAAAAATAAAGAAACATACATTGTATGAAGCAAAAGTGATGAATTTAACTATATTAAAATTATAAATCTATTAATATAAAAAATCTGATTTAAAAAAATGGGCAGAAGAGCTGAATAGACATTTTTCCAAAGAAAACATACAGATGGCCAACAGGCACATGAAAAGATGCTCAACATCACTAGCCATCAGGGAAATGCAAATCAAAACAACAATGAGAGATCACCTCACACATGTCAGAATGGCTATCATAAAAAAGAACAAAACGAACAAGCCTTGGCGAGGATGTGGAGAAAAGGGAACCCTGGTACACTGTTGGTGGGAATGTTAACTGATGTAGCCACTAGAGGGGTGGGATAGGGAGGGTGCGAGGGAGACACAAGAGGAAGAAGATATGGGGACATATGTATATGTATAGCTGACTCACTTTGTTATAAAGCAGAAACTAACACACCATTGTAAAGCAACTATACTCCAAAAAAGATGTTAATAAAAACAAAAACAGAACCACCATATAATCCAGTAATTCCACTCCTGGGTATATATCTGAAGAAAACAGAAACACTGATTTGAAAAGATGCATGCACCCACATCCAGTGTTTATAACAGCATTGTTTACAATAGCCAAGATATGGAAGCAACCTAAGTGTCCATCAACAGATGAACGAACAAAGAATACGTGCCATATATACACAATGGAACACTGCTCAGCCATAAAAAATGATTAAATTGTGCCATTTGCAACAACATAGATGGACCTGGAGGGTATTATGCTTAGTGAAATAAGTCAGACGAAGACAAATACTGTAATGATATCACTTATAAGTAGAATCTAAAAAATAAGACAAATGAATGAATACAACAAAACAGAAACAGATTCACAGATATAGAAAACAATCTAGTGGTTACCAGTGGGGAGAGGGAAGCGAGAGGGACAAGATACAGACTGGGAATTAGGAAGTGCAGACAACTATGTATAAAATAAATGAGATACAAGGATATATTGTAGGGCATGGGGAATATAGCCAATATTTTATAATAACTTTCAATGGAGCCTAATCTATAAGAATATTGAATCACCATGTTGTACACCTGAAATTAACATAATACTGTAAATCAATTATACTTTAATAAAAAATTAGAATTTTATGTACAATAAAGGATACCAAAGTCAGACTGAAAAACAGTTGATGGGTAGAAGACATGTACATTATCTAAAACCCAATAAAGGACTCAACATCTGAATACAAAAACTTCTACATCTCTAAAGACACAGAATACTCAATAGAAAAATGAGCGAAGGTCATGATAGGCAATTCACAGAATGGAAAACATGAATAGCAAGAAAGTATATGAAGACCTAACTTTTCTAGAATCAGAGCAATGCAGAATTAAAACACCTTACTTCATATGAATCCACACATGCCAAATTTCCAGAAGTTAAAATGCAAATTATGCCGTGGAGCAACTACGCTTGTGCATCACAACTACTGAGCCTGCGCTCTAGAGCCTGGGAGCCACAACTACTGAGCCCGCGCGCCTAGAGCCTGTGCTCCGCAACAAGAGAAGCCACTGCAATGAGAAGCCTGCTCACCGCAACGAAGAGTAGACCCCGCTTGCTGCAACTAGAGAGAGGCTGAGTGTAGCAACGAAGACCCAATGCAGCCAAAAATAAATAAATAAATTTTTTAAAATGCAGATTAACAGCATGTGGTGACAAAGGATATGG
>NW_020841474.1:0-1821 GCF_003676395.1 Aethalodelphis obliquidens | reverse complement strand
TTGCAAACATTTTCCTTCATTCTGAAGGTTGTATTATGTCTTTCTTGATGGTGTTCTTTGAAACACAAAGGATTTTAATTTTGATAAAGTCCAATTTCTTTTTCCTTTTGTTGCCTGTGCTTTTGCTATCATATTTAAGAGTTCATTGCCAAATCCAAGACTATGAAGATTTATCCCTTTTTTTCTTCAGAAATTTGTATAGTTTAGCTCTTATATTTAACTCTTTGATCCATTTTAAATTCAAAGTCTATTTTGTCTGATATTGGTATAGACACTCCTGCTCTCTTGGTTACTATTTGAGTTTTCTCACTGAGTTTGGAATTCCCTTTTCTATCCTTTAACTTTCAACCTGCTTGATTCTTTTGATCTCAAGTAAGTCTCTTGTAGACAGCATATAGTTGGGTCATATGTTTTTACCTATTCCGCCAATCTCTGTATTTTGATTGGAGAGTTTAATGCATTTACATTTAAAGTAATTGCTGACAAAAAAAAGACTTATTTCTGCTATTGTGCTGTTTCTTTTCCATCTGCCCAAAGCTTTTTTGCCCCTCATTTCCTGCATTCCTATCTTTCGTTGTGTGTGTTTAGCTGATTTCTTACAATAAAATATTTAAATTACTTTCTCACTTCCTTTTGGGACTATTCTATAGCTATTTTCTTTGTGTTTACCATGGGGATTACCTTTAACATCCTAAAATTAAAACACTCTAATTTGAACTTATACCAGGTTAAACTCAACAACATCCAAGTTCTTGAAGCTAAAAGAGCATCCTACTATCTCAATGCAAAAGACCTTCTCCAAGACACACTGCAGTTTCTGCCTGGCTGGGACATTGCCCCAGAGTGGGGTTAAGTTTAAGGAGTCAAAGGAGGCATACATTTGCATCCTCTGGATCACTGCTCACCAAAAAATACATAATGCCAGGTACATATGTAATTTTGAATTTTCTACTGAACACACCAGGAAAATGAAAATGGTGAAGTCAAGGTAAATAATAGATTTTTAATTCAGTATCTGCAAAGTGTTAGAATGTTTACATGTGGCACGAGAAATGTGGTCATATTACGAGGGCTTGAGAGCCGCGTGGGGCAAGGTAGAGGACAAACAGCATGCACTTGAAACTCTAAGAAGTGAACGCTAACAGGCAGATGGGGCCTGGAAGTCCAAAGTTGAATAACAGCCCATAACAGGGTGATTATGGTGGGTTTCTTTTCCTGCCTCTGTCTCCCAGCTTAGGCAAGGCACGCAAAGTCCAGCAACAGCTGAAAGTTAAAACCATGGGATCAACCTTTTATTTCTAGCCAGACAAGTGAGAAAGTGGGGGGCTTGGATGTTGAGGAGTGAGGGGGGTCATCCCCATTGGTCTTTTTCTCCCCAGTTACCACATCTCCCCTGCAACCTCAGTGATGGCAGAGGCCTTCACGAGAAATGGCCTGTGTCTCTGGACAAAGGAACAGGTTAAGAGGCTCCTATTGTCTGAAGAGTGTGGGGGCATGCCCGTTATTTTCCTTTCTTTTCTCTTGCTATTTAAATTGACAAGAACAGATACTACACTTGATCTTAGCCGAAAGGCTGAGATGAAATAGACAAAATAAACTTTAAGCTAAAATTACTGTCAAGTATAAATTTTACTAATCTAGTAATTCCAAAGGACCAAAGAGCAGGGCAGTGGCTTTATTGAGAACCCAGGATTTCTGAGTGTCCACCATGCTCAGTCACTTTTAAATCATCAGCACAGCCCTATAATTCAGAGATTTAGATTTAGGGCAATTCAGTGACTTGCCCAGGGTCACACAGCTAAGTGAGAGTCTTCTGGGACC
>NW_020841473.1:0-1825 GCF_003676395.1 Aethalodelphis obliquidens | reverse complement strand
CTTCCATCATTGCTATGTGACCCACATGTAACTTAACTGCTCAATGCTTTATTACTTTAGCTCTGTAATAGGAAAACAATACAGCTCACTTTACAGCATTGCTGTGAGGTTCACATGAGATGCTATGTTTGAAGATAATGCAAGAAAATAGAACACATGTATGGTGGTGGGAACACAGTAAATAATAAATACTAGAAAATTTAAAAAGCCGAAGAAACATTTGTTAATCACCTGCTGTATACCAGAAACTCAGCTAGCTGCTGTGGAAGAGAGACAAGACCCAATCCCAACCCTCATAGAATTTAGATTCTAGGCAGAAAGGATCTCAATCTGGGTAACAATGATAACAGGGATAGTTACACTTTCCCTCCATTGTTCCTTCAGAGCTCTGGACCAGCACACAATTGAGAGAAAAAGAATTTTTACAGCAGCCATGTAAATGGACTGTTAAATGGCTTCTAACTCTTCAGCTCTTGGATGTAATTTGGATACAGATAATAATAGTAATAATAATAACCTTACCATGTTGAAAATTCTATATTTGATCTCATTTAATCCTTACAACAAAATTGCAAAAACAAGTATAGTTACCCTCTATTTACAGATTGAAGTTCAGAAAAGATAAATAATTGCCCGAGGTCACATATCAAGTGTATCCCATAACTGCACTAACCATGGCTGGATACTTTCCCTGGCCTTTTGCTGGAACTTGGCAGCTAAGCCGATAAGCTCAGCAGGAGTATATTCTCTCATCATGAACACTTCCTGAATTAGGGACTGCCCTGTTGGCTGGCATGGTTGTTGCTGTGCTTTTGCTTTCCCTTGTGTTAGAAATCAGATGGCATGGGGCCAGCACAGCATCTTCCTCTTTGTTCTCACTTTCCCAGGAATTCCGCCTCCTGGCATCCCAATCAGGCTGTGTCACAAGGGCTCAGACCTTAATCCAAGCAGCTTTCGCCCTCCCAGCTTTGCAAAATGGCACACCAAGGTCTCTGACTTATCAGCCTGTTCTCCCACCTTGTCTGCCAGCCCAAAGCTAGCAGAGCACTGGACACTGCAGGTCCTTCTCCAACCTCAGCTTTTCTTCCAACATTCTCACAAGATCTTCAGCCTCTAGTTGGGCATCAGTGGCCACAGGACTGCCCACAGTGGAGGTCAGCCCACCGCCCAGCCAGGCATTTCCCTTCTTTGCCTTCCTGCAAAGAACTTCTTGAAGTTCCTCAAACAAGCATATCAAACCAGCCAACATTTTTGGGACATCCCAATACCTGCTCAGTGGTCCACAAACATCTGACATACTGGCCACCCCTCCCCACATAGAGGTTGATGGCCAACTCGGGATTTCCTCTGTGGGTGCATCTATCCCAAGACCCATTTCTTGTCTCCTGGCTGAAGGAATTCAATTGCTGTTCACAACCTCAGGAGCTTCTTGGGTAAAATTTGAAAGTGACCCCATATATGGAGGGCAAAGGGAGACCAAAGAAAGAGACAGAGCCCTCCAGATTGGTAGGTGGCAGGTGTAATAATCAAGGGAACCTACATACAAGACTCGTCTTGGGTGGCTACAAGATGCGTAGATCTCAGCACCCGCCTTCCAAAATCTTAAAAGTTTATATATATATACAGAGAGAGGCCTTAACCAGTTTCAGTCAATATACCAGGCAGATAGTCCCGATACCTAAATTCTCTCAAGGCTCAGTCCTTGAAATGGCTCCAGTTATGGGAACTATGGGTGGAATGCATATTTCAAGGACAGAGAAGGGGGTGAGGAGCCTCCGATTGCCCGGGTCCAGCTCTCTGGTCAACCAGCAGTCACATCCTCTTG
>NW_020841472.1:0-1825 GCF_003676395.1 Aethalodelphis obliquidens | reverse complement strand
CACCACTGCAATACTCTCTCAGCCTCATCCCCTTCTCCTAGTCCCTGCCACCTACACTTAAATGTCTCATAAAATATAGAATATTTAGTTATCCATTGAGGGTTCTTCAGAAATTAACCTAATTTTGATAGCTCTTAGGCAACGTGAGTGGCTAGCTGACTCAGTTAAGGACACAAGGTAAGTAAGCTGTGTATTTCTCCCTTCCTCCTGTATCTACTTGGCTGACTCCCTGACCTCCTTTAGGTGTTTATACAAATGCTACCTTCTCAGGGAGACCTTTCCTGACCACCCAGCATTTGTTAGATCTCCTCCTTACTTTATCTTTCTTGTTAACACTTATCATCATCTGACCTATTATATGCTGTATTACGTATACATATTATATATACTTCTGCCCTATCCCTCAGAATAAGTGTTCCATAAGAGCTATGATTTTTGTCTGTCCACTGCTATATCCTCAGAGCCTAGAACAATGTCTGGCATACAGCATGGGCTCAATAAATATTTGCTGAGTGAATGAGTAAGTGTGAGATGTCAATGACCTAGAGAAAATAAAATTGTATGTAAAGTTCTTTCCAGAAGATATTTGTACTTTCAGTGATGGAAAGAAACTATCAGGGTGAGCTTTGGTTAAATCCAGAGGGAACAATTTCCCAGACAAGTGAAGAGCACTTACATTATAGTAGCTCGAGCTTTAGCCGGGCAAGGAAGGTTCCTATCTACCATAATTAAAATGAAGAGCCAGGGCTTCCCTGGTGGCGCAGTGGTTGAGAGTCTGCCTACTGGGTTCATGCCCCGGTCCGGGAAGATCCCACATGCCGCAGAGCGGCTGGGTCCGTGAGCCATGGCCGCTGAGCCTGCGCTCTGCAACGGGAGAGGCCACAGTGATGAGAGGCCCACGTACCGCAAAAATAATTAAATAAATAAATAAATAAAATGAAATGAAATGAAGAGCCAACAATTCTTCAGAATTATTTTGCCTAGTACAGTGCCTATATACACAAAATGCTTAATAAAAACTGATGATACTTCCAATTCTGTAAACTAAAATGTATGTATGTGTATATGAAATTTAGTAGTCAGTATCTGATAGTCAAAGAAAATCTGCAACACTAAAGTGGTAGAGAGCTGAGCAGAACAATCCAGGTGTGCCTTCCAAAATCTTCTCCAAATTCAGACTGATGTGATTCCTATATCTAACGGAAGACATCATACATTTTGCTGGCTCCAACACAGTTTCTCTAGTACTAATTATAGGTAGAAGGTACAATAACTACAATAACTAGTACCAAGCCACCTACTATGTATCTAAAAGAACGAAAATTTTGTTACTACAGTGAGAGATGCTCAAAAAACCTTTGTTTGCCAAATGGCCAGGAATTGCTGTATGGGAGACGTGAGACCATGATGAGGGAGAGTTTCTTCAGAGGGTTGTAACTATACTGTTCAAAGAAGAAATGAAAAATACACATCTCCTCTTAGGAAGAGCTATTTTTTGCATGGTTTACTCTACCACCTAAAATGTTCCTAAATACATTGAGAAAATACCACAGGATAGCAATATATATCCCATAAGCCACTGATTTTCTCAACGTAACAGACCCTTATGCTAATACAGACTTACTAGAAATTATTGAACCGGGCAAGACTCCTAGATACTATCCAGAAAAACAGACTGACCTCTGAGCCTCCCAGTCATCTTTAGAGTTGTAATTAGACAGGCAGTCCAGGATGAAAATCTGGCCCCGTTCGGTACACTCATTCAGGGCTGTCAGTAACTTATTAATGTTCTGTGGATTCAGATCGAGTAAGTTGCTGTTTGGGT
>NW_020841471.1:0-1830 GCF_003676395.1 Aethalodelphis obliquidens | reverse complement strand
TGTATTTTAATTAGTAAATGCAAATCTGCCAACGAAACAGAACATAACAATAACAAAAGGAATAGTGTTTATAAATGCCCACAGGATGGAGAGACTATGGGTGTTGTCAAATAACACTGTGGGATTTGCATGCCCAAAAGCAAGCGTATAAAATGCAGGGCATTGGGAGGTGCTATCATTGATAAGGTTGACAGGTTCATTTTTGTGGCCTAATGCTCCTTAACGTTAATGCTCCAACTTTGAGCAAATGTAATTTATTGAGTGGTGTGCAATGTAAAAAATATTATGGCATCAATAATTCTAAGGCATTAAGGGTCTGGCTATACTGTTTTCTAAAAAGAAAGAATTTAAGGGTTCAGGTTAAATTCGTAGCATGTTTTAGAAAACTTAAAAATTAGAGTTTGGGCTTCCCTGGTGGCTCAGTGGTTGAGAGTCCGCCTGCCAATGCAGGGGACACGGGTTCGTGCCCCGGTCCAGGAAGATCCCACATGACGCAGAGTGTCTGGGCCCATGAGCCATGGCCACTGAGCCTGCACCTCCAGAGTCTGTGCTCCGCAACGGGAGAGGCCACAACAGTGAGAGAATGGAAAACTTTGTGATATGGGAGAAGAGAAGAGTTTTTCATAGAAGAGGTATTATTCTTAGGAAGGAGGCAAAATATGCCAGAGGTCTGTAAATGGTGACTGGTTTATTAAGGTACCTTATGTGATTGTTGTCAGTGTTAGGGTAATATTAAATACTCTTGAACTGTGAATAGAAAGTTTATGAATCAGAGGAGAGGAGTGATGCAAAAGAAACTATAAAGACAAATGCATTTATGGTTAACAGACTAGACTTACACAAAACCATTTTTAACCAAATCAAATCCTTTATGGATATCAAAGCTTATGTGGATATCACATATCAAATGTCAGTACCAGATTTAAACACAGTGACCATTATTCTTTATAATTATTGAACATCTATATGTAATACTGAAAAACATGCTCTGAGAGAAAAAAATAAAAGCCCAATCTCTGACCTTAAAGAGTTGCCTGCTTTGAAACAAGGGGGCACATGCAGACTTACGGTGCAGTCCGGTGTGGTGGCTGCCAGGCACAGAGGAGGCCATGATCAGGAGTAGGGGTCAGGAAAGATTTTGTAATAGAATTGATCCTTAAATTGAGCACGTTTTTATGGAATTAAGAGAAGGACATTCCAGGAAAAAGGAAAGATGTGAATAAGGCATGATACAGGTTTGCATACTGAGAAACTCCAAGTGTTTTTTGGCTCACAGCACAGAGTTCCAAGTGGTGTAAGTTCAGAGAAATACTTGAGAGAGTGGGGGATGACCACCAAGTCACACAAGAGCCATGTATTCATCCTAAAAAGCTTGGACTTTATCTTACAAGTAATGCGGAGTCATGGGCAACTTCTATCGTATAGGAAGATGCAAATTGCTTGACATTGGTGCTCAGGATTGAGGTTCCAGGTAAACACTGTGTGACACTTGAAACCAAGGAGGTGAACAAGGTCACTCAGGTGGCCATGCTCATCCCTGGAGATACCAATATTTAGAATCTCCAACTCTTTACAAACAGTCAGGTAAGATGAGAACAGAAAAGTGTCCATCAAATTTAGCAATTTGGAAATCACTTGTAACCTTTGCCAAAGCAATTTAAATACACACACACTCCAAAGGGCACGTACAAAAATCAATGAATTCGTGTGATATTTTATCTACCCCACATCTTATCAAGACTCAAAAGGGCAATTGTTTTACAAAGAACATAATGTCTTGATTTGTATTTTAATTAGTAAATGCAAATCTGCCAACGAAACAGAACATAA
>NW_020841470.1:0-1830 GCF_003676395.1 Aethalodelphis obliquidens | reverse complement strand
TGTATTTTAATTAGTAAATGCAAATCTGCCAACGAAACAGAACATAACAATAACAAAAGGAATAGTGTTTATAAATGCCCACAGGATGGAGAGACTATGGGTGTTGTCAAATAACACTGTGGGATTTGCATGCCCAAAAGCAAGCGTATAAAATGCAGGGCATTGGGAGGTGCTATCATTGATAAGGTTGACAGGTTCATTTTTGTGGCCTAATGCTCCTTAACGTTAATGCTCCAACTTTGAGCAAATGTAATTTATTGAGTGGTGTGCAATGTAAAAAATATTATGGCATCAATAATTCTAAGGCATTAAGGGTCTGGCTATACTGTTTTCTAAAAAGAAAGAATTTAAGGGTTCAGGTTAAATTCGTAGCATGTTTTAGAAAACTTAAAAATTAGAGTTTGGGCTTCCCTGGTGGCTCAGTGGTTGAGAGTCCGCCTGCCAATGCAGGGGACACGGGTTCGTGCCCCGGTCCAGGAAGATCCCACATGACGCAGAGTGTCTGGGCCCATGAGCCATGGCCACTGAGCCTGCACCTCCAGAGTCTGTGCTCCGCAACGGGAGAGGCCACAACAGTGAGAGAATGGAAAACTTTGTGATATGGGAGAAGAGAAGAGTTTTTCATAGAAGAGGTATTATTCTTAGGAAGGAGGCAAAATATGCCAGAGGTCTGTAAATGGTGACTGGTTTATTAAGGTACCTTATGTGATTGTTGTCAGTGTTAGGGTAATATTAAATACTCTTGAACTGTGAATAGAAAGTTTATGAATCAGAGGAGAGGAGTGATGCAAAAGAAACTATAAAGACAAATGCATTTATGGTTAACAGACTAGACTTACACAAAACCATTTTTAACCAAATCAAATCCTTTATGGATATCAAAGCTTATGTGGATATCACATATCAAATGTCAGTACCAGATTTAAACACAGTGACCATTATTCTTTATAATTATTGAACATCTATATGTAATACTGAAAAACATGCTCTGAGAGAAAAAAATAAAAGCCCAATCTCTGACCTTAAAGAGTTGCCTGCTTTGAAACAAGGGGGCACATGCAGACTTACGGTGCAGTCCGGTGTGGTGGCTGCCAGGCACAGAGGAGGCCATGATCAGGAGTAGGGGTCAGGAAAGATTTTGTAATAGAATTGATCCTTAAATTGAGCACGTTTTTATGGAATTAAGAGAAGGACATTCCAGGAAAAAGGAAAGATGTGAATAAGGCATGATACAGGTTTGCATACTGAGAAACTCCAAGTGTTTTTTGGCTCACAGCACAGAGTTCCAAGTGGTGTAAGTTCAGAGAAATACTTGAGAGAGTGGGGGATGACCACCAAGTCACACAAGAGCCATGTATTCATCCTAAAAAGCTTGGACTTTATCTTACAAGTAATGCGGAGTCATGGGCAACTTCTATCGTATAGGAAGATGCAAATTGCTTGACATTGGTGCTCAGGATTGAGGTTCCAGGTAAACACTGTGTGACACTTGAAACCAAGGAGGTGAACAAGGTCACTCAGGTGGCCATGCTCATCCCTGGAGATACCAATATTTAGAATCTCCAACTCTTTACAAACAGTCAGGTAAGATGAGAACAGAAAAGTGTCCATCAAATTTAGCAATTTGGAAATCACTTGTAACCTTTGCCAAAGCAATTTAAATACACACACACTCCAAAGGGCACGTACAAAAATCAATGAATTCGTGTGATATTTTATCTACCCCACATCTTATCAAGACTCAAAAGGGCAATTGTTTTACAAAGAACATAATGTCTTGATTTGTATTTTAATTAGTAAATGCAAATCTGCCAACGAAACAGAACATAA
>NW_020841469.1:0-1830 GCF_003676395.1 Aethalodelphis obliquidens | reverse complement strand
GGCTTGTGGCTCAGGTGGCGGCGGCGGCGCCGAGGGACCCGCCTCAGGTAAACGCTCGTTCTGCGGGTCCTCACCGCCCTCGCCCCACCAGACACTAAAGCCTCGAGTGCGGGGCGCCTGCTCTCGTGCCCGCAGCCCAGGCCCCGGTGTCCAGGACGGTGAGGTGGCCGTGTGTGGGGCCCTGTTTCTGACAGACGGTGTGATGGCGCGTGGCAGAGGGTCACAGGTGGAGGCACCGGCAGGTGCAAAGGCTGGGAGGTCGGATTGAGCCGGGAGGATTGGGGAAAACTGGGGTCCGTGTTGCTTCTGCGGGGAACAAAGTGTGGGTAGAGTCGCACCTGCAGTGACAGGCTGAGGAGTTGTACCTTCCTTCTTAGGGCTCTTGGAGCCATGGAAATTTTTGCGTAAAAGGGACATGATCTAAGTTAAGTTGAAAAAATCCCCAGAGTCTGTTCAGTGGAAGCACAAATTGTAGGGCTGCTGAGGACATTGCGGCAGAGGGTGTTTGGGGTTTTTTCCCCAAGGACACAAAACTGCTGAGAGTCAATACAGAGGTTAGATGGTCGGTCCGAGATTACCTGGCTCTGGTGACTCCCAGGGGTGCAGGGAAGGCCTGAGCCCCTGGTAGGATGCCATGCTCACATCCCTCTAAGACCTGCCTCTTCCCACAGGTTTCCATGGCTGCGGAAGTGCTTTTGGAACCTAATCAGGTAAGTGGCGGTTTCGTCCTCCCTTACTGGTCCCAACCCCTATTTTCTCCAAATTTGTGGTGTCACGAGACTTGTCACCTGCCATTTTCCCAACCTTTCGGTGTGGGGACCTTAGAGAATACTAGCTCAGGGTCCTGAGTTGAGTCCAGGGGTTTGATGGAGGGGTTCCCATTTCAGGCCACCAATGGAAAGAGATGTAGAAGCTTATCACTAAAACGGGAAGTGCTTGGAGGTGAGGCTAAGCTGGTTTAGGGAATTGCAGGTCTCCTTCCTTTCTGGTGAGAACAAACTGGGTGTGGGGAGTAAGAGTCAGACTTGGAATGACTGCCTGTGAGGTTAGGCATCTGTTCTGCAGGCAGTGGGAGGTCTGGATCAGATGAGGGAGGTGTACGCATCTAGGTCTTAACAGGCCCCATGTGGTTGCAGAGTGGACAGCAGAGTGAACACAGTGCTGGGAGTATGAGAAGACAGCAGACACCAATGGCACCAGGATCTGGGATCTCCTCTGAGATCTTAGGAGGAGGATGGACATGGGGTAGATGTGTGAGGAGATAGACTGTGGGTCTTCAGGAGTGAGGCTGTTGATGATTTCATCTGTCTCTGTCCTAGCAGGGAAGTGTGACCTTTGAGGATGTGGCCCTGTATTTCTCCTGGGAGGAATGGGCTCTCCTTGATGAGGCTCAGAGATGCCTGTACCACGATGTGATGCTGGAGAATTTTGCACTTACATCTTCATTGGGTAAGCTCTTACACCTGCCCCTATGACCTGGGCAAGGCTTGGCCTTCCTCTTTTCTCCAGGGTCAAGTATGTCTCCATCTAAACCATGGGTACTGCTTCCTTTCCCAGTTGCCTGGGTATGTGCTGTGGTTCAAGGGTTGAGCTGAGTGCATGTCTACTTCTCATCCTTATCACTCCAGCACCTCCTGCCCCGAAGCTTCACAGGGAAGGATTAGGTATCGCTGTTCTTTAGGTCAGCCTAATGGATCCCACCTGTCATGCCCTCTCTCTCGCTGGGTGACTGTCTAGTTCCATGGCACCCTAGTATTGCTCCCTTCCTGTACCTCACATTTATTTGTTCCTGACTGTGCCTGGAAGTGTAGTCACTTATATAGTCACTGC
>NW_020841468.1:0-1832 GCF_003676395.1 Aethalodelphis obliquidens | reverse complement strand
GACATTGGGTTTTTGAAAGTCTGACTATTTTGAGTTTTTGCTCGATAACTACCACAGGGCATTTGTTAAGGGCAGGTGTCATTTACACCCTGGCAGTCCTTGTGAATATGAAGTGCCCATAAGCACATGTTTTAAAGTTGCTGTTGTGGAAATGGGCACAGACGTTAGGATTTCCTTCATGCCCCTCTCTGGTTCCTTGGGTAACCAGACCCACTGTGGAAGACGGGCTCTTGGATTGTAAATTAGTGTGGGCTGTGGCAGAACAAACACCCCAAATCTTCTGTTTTGTTACTTCTTGTTTTTGTTTTAATTTAATTTTTCTTTTTTTATTGGAGTAAAGTTGATTTAAAATATTCTGTTTGTGGTAGGCGTACAGAATCTTGTTCAGTTATGTATGTTCATATGTCTCTTCATCTTCAGATTCTTTTCCCATATAGGTTATTAGAGAGTGTTGAGTAGACTTCCCTTTGTTATGCAGTAGGTCCTTGTTGATAATGTATTTTATATGTATGAGTGTGTAAATATTTTCCCCAGCCTCCTGATTGATTTATTCCTTCCACCCACCTTTCTCATTGGGTAAGCATAAGTTTGTTTTCTAAGTCTGTGAGTCTGTTTCTCTCTCTTTTATTTTATTTTTTTTTTTGGCTGTACTGCAAGGCATGTGTGATATTAGTTCTCCCAACACCAGGGATCGAACCCATGCCCCCTGAATTGGAAGCTCAGATTCTTAACCATTGCACCACCTGGAAAGTCCCTGTTTCTCTCTTGTAAATTAGTTCATTGGTATCAATTTTTACATTTCAGCTATAAGTAGTATCATATGATATTTGACTTTCTCTTTCTGACTTACTTCACTTAGTATGATTATCTGTAATTCTATCTATGATGCTGCAAATGGCATTCCTTCATTCTTTTCATTTCTGAGTAATATTTCACTGTGAACATGTACCGCTTCTTTATCCGTCCATCTGCTGATGGATATTTTGGTTGCTTCCATGTCTTAGACGTTGTAAATTGTGCTGCGGTACACATATGGGTGCATGTGTGTTTTCCAATTCTGGTTTTCTCCTGTTATACGCCTGGGAGTGGGACAGCTGGATCATATGGTACCTCTAAATTTACCTTGTTAAGGCACCTCCATACTCTTATTTATAGTGGCTGTTACCATGTTAGATCCCAACAGCAGCATAGGAGGGTTGCCTTTTTTCTACAACCTCTCAAGCATTTACTGTCTGTAGATGTTTCAATGGTGGCTATTCTTACTCATGTGAAGTGATCCCTCCTTGTAGTTTTGACTTCCATGACGCTAATGATATAGGAATGAGAACATCTTTTCAAGTGCTTTTCTTTTAAACAGTGTAAAATTTACCTATTGAAATAGGATCTTGAAAGTCTGTTCCTTTGGAATTTATTTTGCTTACCTACCCGTGGACATTTCCTGATTGTGGGTGTCACTTAGAGCCCAACAGTTCTTCTGAATATTAAGTACCCATAAGCATTGTTTTTAAAGTTGCAGTTGCAGGAAAGGGCAACAAGGCAGTGGAATTTATTCATACTCACCTTGATTGCTAGGTAAAACATTGGTTTAGTGGAATTCGTCTTCCTAGATTGTAAATTGGAGTGTAAAGTGCCAGGACAAATACACAAAATCTTGTGTCACATTACTTCTTGTTTAATTTATTTTTTATTTCTTATCAGAGTAAATTTGATTACAATGTTGTGTTTGTTCTAGGTGTAAAGAAGCTGGTTCATTCATATGTATACATATATCTAATCAGGTTTAGGTTCTTTCGCATGTTGGTCATTAGAGAGAGTTGAGTAGACCTCCCTTG
>NW_020841467.1:0-1835 GCF_003676395.1 Aethalodelphis obliquidens | reverse complement strand
TCTTCTGAGCACTGCCCTTTATTCTCACCCAATCACAGCCTGACCTGGTACATACCTCCTGTCTCTACTTTGCCCTCTGCCCATCATTGCTCATCTCACTCCATTAGAGCTGGACTCCACATGCCAGATAACCTCCAGTGTATAGAGAAATGGATCATGGATGATTCTGAACAATGGAGCCTGGGAGCCCAGGAGAGATGGGGCATCCACAGGGGTTATAACTGAGGGGAAGAAGAGGGAGAGGAATGAGGTTTCATGCATGGTAATTATTCAGGGGAACATGCTACAGAGCCCAGATTCGGGGTCAGGGGAAGTCAGGTTGCAGGTAAGTCCTTGGGAGCTGGTGCCCAGTAACGACGGCTGAACTGGGAGGCAGGGACTCCAAAGGGAAGAGCGAGGGGGGAGGCTGCTGGGAGTGATGGGCAGAGAACACACCGGACCACGATGCATCAGAGAAGCAGGAAGGCATAATAAGCATCCCAAAGGAAGGACAGAATGTCATGTCAATGAGCATGTGACTGTAGTGACATGTGTCACAGAAGGGTGGAGAAGAATGGAAAAGAGGTAACAGGAAGGGAGATTAGATGTCATTGATAAACTCAGACAGGTGTTTCACGACAGGTCAAGGGCAGAAGACAGAGCATAGGATACACTGAAGGATGTATAAAAATCAATAAATACAAAACATACCTGTTCAAATCGAGAATTTGTTGAAATGCTCTTTCAAAGAATATAGGAGTAAAATTGCAGATGAGAGGACATTGATGCTCAGGTGATGGCTGAAAAGAATGATTCCCCCGCCTTAAAAGGGATCCCGTCAGGAACATGCTATGCAGAGGCAAGCAAGGAGGCCACATGACACTGGTGAGATGATGGGACAGGTGACACATGTGTCAGGTGGAGACCCTGGGCCTTCTCTGGAGGAGGCGGTTCTTGCAGACGCCACATGCCCGTGAGCTGAGAACGTCAAGTGGGAGATAGCTGAGTCAGTAAGAGTTACTTCAGCTGAATTGTGTTTGTAAGTGTGCAGATAAAGCACAATACGAATGATCCTGGCAACAGGGCAAGGAGTTTGCAGCTCTGCGCGGCTGCCTACCACCAGACACAGCCTGGTGGCTTAGAATGAGCCCCTTCACCCCTGAACTCTTCTTACTTTTCCGTCTTTTCTTTCTTGTTTTAAAGCTACACGTTCCTTAAACTCTCCAAGCAATTTCCTGGTGACTGTCTTATATAGAAGTAGGAATTCTAAGGTCTGGTTCCCTTGTACCCTTTCTATGTGACCTTCAGAAAGATGAAGTTTTTCTTTGAGACAATGGCTCTGCAAATTTATAAATGAATTCATTTTCGCTCATGCTGAGCAAGACTGCTGAACTTGGTCTTCAGTCTCCTGTGTTAGAAATTGGCTCACTGATGTCACGAAAGCCCCCACTGATTTCAGACCCTGTGATCTTGCTGGTGCCTCGCCTACTGCATCCAGCCCAATATGATTTCTGGACCCTCGGTCTTCCACCTGTGTGGGCCCAGGACATCTAAAGTGCACTAGGAATGTAGAGGAGCGTTCACATCAGCAGCAAATCTCAGACCACAGACTCCCAGCCTGAGCCAGGCCCTGACTCGGCACATCCTTCCCATTTCACCCCCACCCCATCATGTATGCCCCTTACTCAGGACAATGGAGCCACAGTGTTTTCTCACCATCCGGTTTGGACCCATCTCCAACTTTCTGACCTTGCTCTTCCCTCTGCCTAGGATGCCCTTGCCCTAGACCTTCAAAGGGCTGGTGGTTTTTGCTCACCTGGATGGAGGCTCAGATGTTATCTCCTCAGAAAAACCTC
>NW_020841466.1:0-1835 GCF_003676395.1 Aethalodelphis obliquidens | reverse complement strand
GGACCCACTCAAACTTATAAGTTTTCTTACAGCAAAAGAAACGATAAACAAAGTGAAAAGACAACATACAGACTAGGAGAAAATATTTCCAAATGATGTGACCAACAAGGTCTTAATTTCCAAAATATACAAAAAGCTCATACAACTCAATAACAAAAAACCGAAAAAACAAATCAAAAAATGGGCAGAAGTCTGAAACAGACTTTTCTCCCAAGAAGACATACAGATGGCCAATAGGCACACGAAAGGTTGCCCATCATCATTAATTATTAGAGAAATGCAAATTAAAACTACAATGAGGTACCACCTCACACCAGGCAGATTGGCCATCATCAAAATGTCTGCAAATAAGAAACACAGGACGGGGTGTGGAGAAAAGGGAACCCTCCTACACTGTTGGTGGGCATATAAATTGACACAGCCACTATGGAGAACAGTATGGAGGTTCCTATAAATAGAGTTGCCTTATGATCCTGCAATCCCACTCTTGGGCATATATCTGGAGAAAACCATAATTCGAAAAGATACATGCACCCCAATGTTCATAGAAGCACTGTTTCTAATAGCTAAGACAAGCAAGCAACTTAAATATCCATTAACAGATGAATGGATACAGAAGATGTGGTACAAATATACAATGGAATATTACTCAGCCGTAAAAAGAATGAAATAATGCCTTTTGCGGCAACATGGATGCAACTAGAGATTAACATACTAAGTGAAGTAAGCCATAAAGATAAAGACAAATGCTATATGGTATTACTTATATGTGAAATCTGAAATATGACACAAATGAACCTATCTACGAAACAAAACAGACTCACAGACATAGAGAACAGACTTGTGGTTACCAAGGGAGAGGGAGTTGGGGAAGGATGGACTGAGAGTTTGGGGTTAGTAGCTGCAAACTCTTACATATAGAATGGATAAAAAACAATGTCCTACTGTATAGCACAGGGAACAGGATATTCAATATCCTGAGATAAACCATAATGGAAAAGAATATAAAACAGATGTATATAAGTGTATAACTGAGACACATTGCTATACGGCAAAAATTAATACGACATTGTAACTAAACTATATTTCAATTAAAAAAAAAAGAATCAGTTTATCTGAAGAATATTAAAGGCCAAATGATCCTAAGAGTCATATACAGAACATTCTATCCAACATACGCTGAATACACAGTCTTCTAAAGTGCAGAAAAAATAATTTCTAGCAAAGACCATACGACAGACCACATATCAAATCTTAATAAATTCAGGAAGACTTAATTTATACCAAGTATATTATCTGAAAATATTATTAAACTAGAAATCAATAACAGGAGGAAAACTGGAACTCTAACTAATATAAAAAAATTAATCAACACTCTCCTGACCAACTAATTTATCAAAGAATAAATTTAAGAAGAAATAACACAGTATTTGGAGACAAACTGAGATGGAATCACAGTATACTAAAAGCTATGGGATGCAGCCAAAGGAGTGTTAAGAGGGAGGTTTATTGCAACAAATGCTTACCTTCGAATTAAGAAATATCTCAAATAAAAAACCTAACTCTTCTGTTCAAGGACGTGGAAAAAGACAAAACTGAGCCCAAAATTAGCAGAAGCAAGAAAATTATAAAGATTACAGAAGAAATCAGTGTGATAGAGAAGAGGAAAACAATAGAAAAGAAGAGTGATACTAAGAGTTGGTTCATTAAAAGATAAAATTTCGAACCTTTAGCTAGACTAACCAAGGAAAAGGAGAGAAGACCCAAATCAACAAAATTATAAATAAAAGAGAAGACATTACAACACCACTACAGAGATAAGAAGGATAACATGT
>NW_020841465.1:0-1837 GCF_003676395.1 Aethalodelphis obliquidens | reverse complement strand
CTCCAGGTTTAAGGGATTCTTCCTACAGCTAAAACATGCGTGGGAAACCCAGAGGATGGTCCACAGTGTGATCGGGCAAGGTTTCTAAAACGCATCTCATTATTCGTCCTCTGGTACTCGGGTTCGCCATTCCAGACGCTTTACTAACAATCTCCCCACTTGGAGAGTCAGTGCTTGTAACCTCCTGTTTGGCACATCGTTTGGCAGCGATGCACTTGGTCAAAAAGGGCGTATGCGTTTTTTCCTGAGTATATTCAGGATAAAATGCATACACACTTTTTGGCCAACCAAGCAAGCGGGAAATTCAAATCTGCACTACAAAGAAGTCTCATCTTAACACGTACCCTAACCCTATCCCTCTACCGTACCCTAACCTGTACCTGAGACCGTACCCGTTCCCTAACCCTGACCCTTACCCTAAGCTGTACACGAACACTAACCCGTACGCTAACATGTACCCTAACAGTAACACATAGCCATACACTAAACTTTATCCTAACCCTACCCTGTATCCTAACCCTTTCCCTAAACCGTACCATAACCCGTATCCTAATCCTAACCCATCCCCTAACACTAACCCATAACCTAACCCGTACCCTAATCCTAACCCATACACTAACACATACCCTAACCTTAACCCGTTGTCATAGCCTAACCTGCAACCTAATCCGTACCCATTCCCTAACCCTAACCCTTACACTATCCCGTACCATAATCCTAACCTGTACACTAACACTAAACCGTACCCTAACACTTACCCTACTCCTAACCCGTGGTCATACCCTAAACTGTACCCCAAACCATACCCGTCCCCTAACCCTAAACCTTACCCTAAACCGTACCCTAATCCTAACCCGTACACTAACACTAAACTGTACCCTAACAAGTACCCTAACCCTAACCCTTTGTTGTTCCCTATCCTGTACCCTAAACTGTACCCCTTCCTTAACACTAAACCTAACCCTAACCCGTACCTAACAGTAACCCATACACTAAACCTAACCATAACCCTGAACGTAAACCGTACCTGAATCCTAACCCATACCCTAACACTAACCCATACCTTAACCCGTACCCTAACACTAAACCATAGCCATACCCTAAACTGTACCCTAACACTAACCCGTACCATAACCATAACCCTAAACCATACTCTAAGCCGTACAATAATCCTAACCCGTACCCTAACCCTAAACCTTACCCTAAACCCTAATCCTTACCCCTAGCTTAATTTTGTTTTTTTTGTATTTAAAAAAATATTTTCTTGGGTTAAAACAAACTAGCAGAACAACAAAATAGAGGGCTTCGCTGGTGGTGCGGTGGTTAGAATCTGCCTGCTAATGCAGGGGACACAGGTTCGAGCCATGGTCTGGGAGGATCCCACATGCCATGGAGCAACTAGGCCCATAAGCCACAACCAGTGAGCCCTCGCATCTGGAGCCTGTGCTCTGCAACAAGAGAGGCCGCAATAGTGAGAGGCCCGTGCACCAAGATCAAGAGTGGCCCCCCACTTGCCACAACTAGAGAAAGCCCTCACATGGAAACTCAGACCCAACACAACAAAAATAAATAAATAAATAATAAACTCCTACCCCCCCCAAAAAAAAAGAACAACAAAATAAAACAGAAAGTAACCTGAGTGTCCCTCAAAAAGCTAAGTCTGAAATAGTTGGTACTTCTGTTCTATGGACTGTTATGTAGCCTATAAAAAGTGTGAGAGCTAAATCTGTTTTTCTACAGTGAGAAGCATGATATTCCAGATGTATAGAACACCTGGATAAAATGAGAAATCTACACATTATGCTGGTCGTTTCAGTAAATGGGAAAGGATGGCAAG
>NW_020841464.1:0-1837 GCF_003676395.1 Aethalodelphis obliquidens | reverse complement strand
GGTTGCTCACAGTTTCATGATGTGGGCTGTCTGGTGTTAGTTCACTCTGGCCTGGATCCCCTAGCCTCTGTGCTCTGGGCCGCCTGCTGGGAGGTTCCAAATGCTGGATTCCTCACCTTTCTTATTTTTGGGCCCTCTGTTATGAGGCTCCTCCTGCCTGCCTCACTCCCAGCCCCTTGCTGATGGGTGTCCTATGGTTTGAAGCCACATGTTCTGGGTTCCTCACCTTTAGATGATGTGGCCCTACTCATGTGAGGACACTCCTGCCTGGTTCCAATCCATTTGGTGATGTGGGCCCTCTGGTGCGAGTCTGATCCTGACTGGGTTCGTCACACTTCTCTGAGGTGGGCCCTCTGCTGTGAGGTCATTCGTGCATGGTTGGCACACATTGCCTTGACGACGTCAGCCCTCTGGTGGCAGTTGGAGCCTGCTGGGAGGCTCCTTCCCTTGGTGATGAGGGTCCTCTGGCGTCAGGCCCTAACTGCTGGTCGCCCAAAATTTTCTGATACGTTCTCAGTGGTGCGAGGACACTCCTACCAGATTTCCATCCCCATGGGGATGTGGGCCTCCTGTTCTGAGGTCCCAATGGCTGGGTTGCTCAGTTTCATGACATGGGCCCTCTTCTGTGAGTTCACTGTGGCCTGGATCCCATAGCCTCGGTGCTCTGGGCCGCCTGCTGGGAGGTTGCAACTGCTCGATTCCTCACTTTTTTATTCTAGGGGCCCAGTGTTGTGAGGCTACTCCTGCCTGCCTCACTCCGAGGCCCTTGGTGATGTGGGTCCTCTGGTTTGAGGACACATGTGCTGAGTACCTCACCTTTCGATGATGTGGCCCCACTGGTGTGAAGACACTCCTGCCTAGTTCCCATCCTCTTGGTGATGTGGGCCCTCTGGTGAGAGTCTGATGTTTGCTGGGTTTCTCACCCTTCTGTGAGGTGGGACCTCTGCTGTGAGGTAACTCCTGCCTGGCTTGCTCACGTTGCCTTGGCAATGTGAGCCCTCAGGTGGCAGTTGGAGCCTGCTGGGAATCTCCTCCCCTCAGTTATGAGAGCTCTGGATAAAACACATATGCCCTTTTTTACCAAGTGCATTATTTTCCAAGTTCTGTCTCTTTTCCTATGCTTTAACAGTGACTCCCGTGTACCTTCTGAAATCGGTTTCCAGCAATTCTGCCCCGCATTCAAGTCCTCTTGGCAGCCTTACTTCAGTATAATTTTGGATGATAGCTGTCATTTATAACTCCGCATGTTTGTGAATTACAGTGCCCCTGGGCTCCTTTCTTCAAATCGCTTTCTTGTGAGCTGGCCGCAAAACCGCAGGATCTCTTCAGGCCTTAATCTAGTCCCAGCACGGCACGTGGAGCCTTTGGTTCATTCGTCTTCCTGGTGGCAAATGAGAGTTGAATTTGCCCGTCCAGACACCTCCAGCTAGTCTCTCATTGGTTCTCCCTATTCCTGTTCATCTTTCGCAGAAATTGCAAAGTGGGCCAAACAGGAGGTTAAAGGCACTGACTCTCCAAGTGGGGAGAGTGTTAGTAAAGCGTCTGGAATGTTGCACCCGAGTACCAGGGGACGAAAACTGAGACACATTTGAACACGTTTCCCGATCACATGGTGGATCATACTCTGGGTTCGACATGCATGTTTTAGCTGAAGGAAGAATCCCTTAAACCTGGAGAGTTGAGACCCATGGAATGGGTACCATGCAATATGACTTCACAGGGTCTGCATTTGCTCACCGACCCTCACCAATCATATCACTGCTGCGTTTATGCCGCTGTACACACGCTTGATTCTCTTTCGGAGACATATCAATCCATAGGTTTTAAGATTCTTACT
>NW_020841463.1:0-1838 GCF_003676395.1 Aethalodelphis obliquidens | reverse complement strand
TATATATATATACATATATTTTTTTTACAGAAGAAAAGAAACCGTGAGGCTTAGAAAGTGTAAACAATGTACCAAAAGTCACTCATTTAAGAGGTAATGGAATATTATTCAGCCTTAAAAAAATGAAGGAGATCCTTTCATTTGTGACAATATAGATGAAACAGGAGTGCATTATGCTAATGAAATAAGCCAGACAAGATAAATACAAATGATATCATTTATATATGGAATCTAAAAAGAAAAAAAGCCACACTCTTGGAAACAGAGAGTAGAAAACTGGTTGCCAGGGGCTGGGGTGTGGGTGGGGAAAAGAGGGGAAGACTGGTAAAAGGGTACAAACTTTCAGCTGCAGGATGAATAAGGTCTGAGGATCTACTGTATAACATAGTTACTACAGTCAATAACATTGTATTGTATAACTAACATTTTCTGAGAGAATAGAACTTAAGTGTTCTCACCAAAAAAAAGAAAAAAAGGAAGAAGGTGTCATGAGCTGTTAGATGTATTAATTAACGTGATGGGAAGGATTCTTTTGCAACGCACATGTATATCAAATCATCATGATATACTCTTTGACTATCTTACAATTTTGTCAATTATACCTCGATAAAACAGGAAAAAAGAGGTAATAAAGATGAGATTCCAATCCAGGATTATCTAGCTCAAAAAACTACACTCTTAACCATTACAATATAGTATCCATCCATATGTTGTAACTGTAAAATGCTTAACACAAAGGAAACGTTAAATAAATGGTATTTATTCTAACTCTAATGCTTACTAGATATGTTATGTGGTATGTTTTACTTCTAACTACAAGGGTATAAGGTGCAAATTCTCGCTACAGAACATAAAAGCCCCTGTGGTACCCTGTACGATAAACACAGTACCTGTAAATCTCTCATCTCTCAACCCAGAGTCTCCTCAAGTTGGAGGTCTTTACCCCCTTTATAATGTGGGAATAATGCCTTTCCCACATTTGCACTGGGCATGAAAATCCATACTTCCAGGTGTATACTGAACCTCCACTTAACTCCTCATCACCTTGGAATCACCAGACCAAAGATCATTTATTCCATTAATATAAATGATCTAGGGATAGAAGTACAGAATATACAGAGAGTATTGGAGGAATCTAAACAACAAGTCCTCCACTCTCAAAACAAATTTTAGAGTTCCAAAAGTAAAGAGCAATGTTTGGAAATAAAACTAAAAATGAAACATCTACAATTAGCCAAGTATTTATTATGGGCCAGGCTACTTACTAGGCACTTGATAAACATTACAGCTCATCTTCCTGCAGTCCTTCAAAGCATATAATATTGTTTCTATTTCATAGAGAAGAAAATTGTATCTAAGTAGGTTAGTGATTAGCCCAAGACCACAGGGCTAGGCTGTAAGAAAAGAAGGCCAAGTTTCAGTGGTCAAAATGGTGATGGATGTTATAACTAGAAGATTATGGTTAATCAAATAAAAATATTCAAAACGGTCCTAATGTATTATTAGGATTTCTTTAGAATAACTTGGGTACCTTAGTGAATACAGTAGTGGTAGGCACTATAGTCTCTTTAATTTGCTTATCATACAAATCTACTTTAATATTCTTGGTGACAAGGAGCTAACTACTGATAAGACAGCTTCTTCAGTTTTGGGGCTACTCCAGGGTGAAATGCCGGAACGTCTTACTGCCTGCAATGTTACCTAGTTCTACCAGGGGGAATAAAGCAGAACAAATGGCCACTGTTCTTGACAAATGGATACAGTTTCAGTTTTTCAAAATGTCAGTGTCAGATTCATTCACTGTATCAGATAGATCTGTCAAATGGCTTTGCCCATTT
>NW_020841462.1:0-1839 GCF_003676395.1 Aethalodelphis obliquidens | reverse complement strand
TAGGTTCATCAATTTAAATTGGAGTTTTTGGTAGCTGTGGTTGCCAACGGTACTGGAACGTGTGATACTTTTACAAATCCTCTCCATGGCAAAATCTGATCTTCACAAGGTAAATCACAGTAGGTGCCTAAAGCCAAATGACACAGAGCTTTGTAGCTAGATTACCAAGCACTTTACTTAGAGGCACAATAGAATGTAGAAAAGGCCATTTCTCCTTCTGTCTTTTTCTGCTCAAAGGTCACTCACCATCTCAGAAGTTTTCCATAAATTTAGACTATATAGTGTCACTTAATGTGAATGTAGCTCAACATTCTGTTTTAGTGCAGCTAATCTCACATTATTTTATTGGTCCTAAATATGTAAATCATCAGCAAATTTTTGTACTTAACTTTTTTTTTTTTTGATGTGGACCACTTTTTAAAGTCTTTATTGAATTTGTTACAATACTGCTTCTGTTTTATGTTCTGGTTTTTTGGCTGCGAGGCATGTGGGACCATAGCTCCCCGACTAGGGATTGAACCCACACCCCCTGCATTGGAAGGTGAAGTCTTAACCACTGGACCGCCAGGGAAGTCCCTGTACTTAACTTCTAAAAATAATTAAAATAAGCTATTCAACACATTTTTCCTAAAAAAAAAAAAAGCAATTCTTCTTAGGCTGGCCCTGGGCACATACATGACTTTGCCTTTTTTTCCATGGATTATTTTCTTATCTGTTCTACTGTGTCACATTTGTTCTACCTTCTCATAAAGAAGCATTTAAAAATTCATCTACACATTCATGCATTCATACATTTATTGAATAAATCTACTGAACACCTACATACGGCACAGAAAAAGAGGCAGAAAACTAATCTGGGTTGCACAGAAAGTAATGAACTCAGTTAAAATTTTTGGTGAAAACAGGTGTTACTCAATCTACTGGAAATCACATTTCATTATGGGGACTCACAGACTCAAGGAAAACCAAGACCTAAATAATAATAAAGTAATAAAAGCACTAGCCATTTACTGAGTGCCTGCTTTTATCTGACTCTGAAACTCTAAAATCATTACGGATGTTTTGAGGATTGTCTGATATAATTGTAATTTCTATTTTACAGATGAAAACAACAAGGTTCAGAGACATTAGGTTACTTGCCTAAAGTGAAGTGGCCCAGAATGTGTTTAATAGAGAACGTCCGAGAAATGGCAAGAAAACTGCCAGGTATCCATAAAACAATAAATTAGGAGCTTCTTACTATACAAGTAATTGTTAATCATATGGCTGAACTAAGGATCTCTCACTTTTGAACTAAGAAATCAAAAGCTTCCAGAAGTTGAGTCTAAATTTTACACTTACATAAGATACTTCATGCAGAATGCTAAAGTATACTAACTAAAGAGCTCTGAAAATACTGGAAGCATTCATACTAGTATGATTTCATAATTTAGATAAGAGAGGATTTAAGAAATTGGCAGATGCAACTGCAGACTCATTTGTTATCATTTCTGTGAAGGGCAAGGTAAATCAATAAAATGAGAAAAATGAAAGAAGAATGGCTAGGAATTTTAGGTAGTTTGCTTCATCTCCATACTAGGAAAGACTAAGCAAAAAAAAATATTCTCGAAATTTTATTTTGAAAGCACCTACAAGTGTATATGGTCTTTTTATACCAAATAACTTGGAATTATGAACTGTCAAATAAGTCTAATCTTCTCTGATAATAAAATTGCTGACTTTATTTGAAACTATGAAATGAAAAATGGGGTAAGAGTCAGAAATTCTTAAGAAAAGGAGTAGACAAAACAAAATTATAAGAGTTATGTTAAAAAATATTTTGAAACAAACATAAAATCC
>NW_020841461.1:0-1840 GCF_003676395.1 Aethalodelphis obliquidens | reverse complement strand
CCATCTTAAACGGCCTCTGTGCTTGGCGTGGTCTTTTCCTTAACCTCCTCCACACCATTCCTTAGTTACCCTGCGGCACGTGGGATCTTAGTGTCCTGACCAGGGATTGAACCCAGGTCCCCTGTATTGTAAGGGGGATTCTTTACCACTGGCCCACCGGGGAAGTCCCTACCCTTATGTTTTAACAGTTTGGGAGGTCTTCACAGAGATCCTGGATGGATTCACCTAACAGCACCAGGTAAACTTCGTGTCAAGAGTAGTGCACATCATTCCTCAAAAATTTTAAAGTAGAACTATAAAAGGATCCAGAAATTCCACTTCTGTGTATTTTTTTGGAAGAAAACAAAAACACTAGTTCAAAAAGACACATGTACGCCTATGTTCATTGAGCATTATTTATAATAGCCAGTATATAGGAGCAACCTATGTGTCCATCCATAGATGAATGGATACAGAAGATGCGTCACATACACACACACACACACACACACACACACACACACACACACACAATGGACTATTAGCCAGAAAAAAAAAAAAAAAGAAGAATGAGGGGCTTCCCTGTGGGTGCAGTGGTTAAGAATCCACCTGCCAGTGCAGGGCAAATGGGTTCAAGCCCTGGTCCGGGAGGATTGCACATGCCACGGAGAAACTAAGCCCGTGTGCCACAACTATTGAGCCGTGCTCTAGAGCCTGCGAACCACAACTACTGAGCCCGCGTACCACAGTGACTGAAGCCCGCTCACCTAGAGCCCATGCTCTGCAACAAGAGAAGCCCCCGCAATGAGAAGCCCACGCACCGCAAGGAAGAGAAGCCCCCGCTGGCCGCAACTAGAAAAGATGCCACCTGCAGCAACAGAGACCTAATGCAGCCAAAAGTAAAATAAATAAATTTTTAAAAATTAAAAAAAAAAGAAAGAAATCTTGCCATTTGTGGCAACATGGATGGAGGCAGAGGGTGGTGTGCTAAGTGCAATAAGTCAGAGTGAGGAAGGCAAATACCGTATGATCTCATTTGTATGTGGCCTATAAAAAACAAAGTAAATGAACTAATGTCACTATACAGAAACAGACTCATCGATACAGAGAACAAACAGGTGGTTGCCAGAAGAGGGTAGGTGGATGAGTGAAATAGGTGAGGGAGATTAAGAGGAACAGATAAGCAGTTACCAAATAAATGAGTCTTTGGAGTGAAATATACAGCATGGGCAATACAGTCAATAACATTATAACTTTGTATGGTGACGGATGGTAACTCGACCACAACTAGACTTAATCTTGGTGATCATTTTCTAATGTATAAAAATATTGATATTATGCACCTGGAACTAACATAGTGTTGTAGGTCAGTTGCACTTGAATGAAATTTTTTAATTCAGACGAAAAGAATAGTGTGCCTCGTTAACTATAGACGCTTAGTCATACAGCAGTTCTCTAGAACATGTTCATCCTGTGTAACTGTAACTTTATACCCATTGAACAACTCCCCATTCTCTCCTCCCCCACCCCTGACAATTTATGTGTGACTCTTTTAGATACCTCATATAAGTGGAAACACAGTTTTGTTCTTCTGTGACTGACTTATTTCACTTATCATAATGTCTTCTAGTTATATCCCCGTTGTCACAACTGGTAGGATTTCCTTCTAATAAGTCTGAATAATATCCTATGTATATACCCCATTTTCTTTATCCATTTCTGTGTTGGTGAAAATTTGCGTAGTTTTCCTATCTTGGCTCTGGTGAATAATTCTGTAATGAATATAGAGGTGCATGTATCTCTTCTAAATATTGATTTCCTTTTCTTTGAATATACAGGCTATATTATAATTTATTATATT
>NW_020841460.1:0-1842 GCF_003676395.1 Aethalodelphis obliquidens | reverse complement strand
ATATTTTGACACCTCTTAATTATTAAATAATTATGTTTAGAGAAATAGAAGTTTAAAAATTGTGCTCTGAAGAGTATTTAAAATATGAATGAACCTTCAAGATGGCAGAGGAGTAAGACATGGAGATCACCTTCCTCTCCACAAACACATCAGAAATACATCTACATGTGGAACAACTACAGAACACCTACTGAACACTGGCAGAAGACCTCAGACTTCCCAAAAGGCAAGAAACTCCCCACATACTTGGGTAGGGCAAAAGAAAAAAGAAAAAACAGAGACAAAAGAATAGGGATGGGACCTGCACCTTTGGGAGGGAGCTGTGAAGGAGGAAACGTTTCCACACACTATGAAGCCCCTTCACTGGTAGAGACAGGGAGCAGTGGGTGGGGGGAAGCTTTGGAGACACGGAGGAGAGCACAGCAACAGGGGTGCAAAAGGCAAAGCGGAGAGCATCCTGCACAGATCGGTGCTGACCAGCACTCACCAACCTCAGGCTTCTCTGCTCACCTGCCAGGGCAGGTGGGGGCTGGGAGCTGAGGCTCGGGCTTCAGAGGTGAGATCCCAGGTAGAGGACTGGGGTTGGCTGCGTGAACACAGCCTGAAGGGGGCTAGTGTGCCACAGCTAGCTGGGAGGGAGTCCAGGAAAATGTCTGGATCTGCCTAAGAGGCAAGACACCACTGTTTCAGGGTGCACAAGGAGAGGGGATTAATAAAGCACTGCCGAAACGAGCTCCAGAGATGGGCACGAGCCGCGGCTATCAGCGCAGACCCCAGAAACAGGCATAAGATGCTAAGGCTGCTGCTGCAGCCACCAAGAATCCTGTGTGAAAGCACAAGCCACTGTCCACACTTCCCCTCCCGGGAGCCTTTGCAGCCCGCCATTGCCAGGGTCCCGAATTCCAGGGACAACTTCCGCGGGAGAACGCACGGCGCGCCTCATTCTGGTGCAACATCACGCTGGCCTCTGCTGCAGCAGGCTCGCCCCGCACTCCATACCCCACCCTCCCCCCGGCCTGAGTGAGCCAGAGCCCCCGAACCAGCTGCTCCTTTAACCCTGTACTGTCTGGGTGAAGAAAAGACGCCCTCAGGTGACCTACACGCAGAGGCGGGGCCAAATCCAAAGCTGAGCCCCAGGAGCTGTGCGAACAAAGAAGAAAAAGGGAAATCTATCCCAGCAGTGGAATACCTGAATAGACAATGAATCATCCCCAAATCGAGGCGGTGGACTTTCTGTGATTTTGTCTGTATAGCTTTGCTTATACCATTTGTCCTATGGTTCTGTCTGTACGTCTTTTGTTTTTTTGCTTTTTAGTATAGTTTATAGGGCTTGTTATCATTGGTGGATTTCTTTTTTGGTTTGGTTGCTCTCTTCTTTCTTTCTTTTTTTAAATTACTTTTTAATTTTTAATATTTTTTTATTTTAATAACTTTATTTATTTTTTACTTTCTTTCTTTCTTTTTTTCTCCCTTTTGTTCTGAGCCATGTGGCTGACAGGGTCTTGGTGCTCTGAAGGGTGTCAGGCCTGTGCCTCTGAGGTAGGAGAGCCAAGTTCAGGACATTGGTCCACGAGAGACCCCCCCCCGGCACCACGTAATATCAAAAGGTGAAAGCTCTCCCAGAGATCTCCATCTAAACGCTAACACCCAGCTCCACTCAACGACCAGCAAGCTACAGTGCTGGAAACCCTATGCCAAACAACTAGCAAGAGAGGAACATAACCCCACCCATTAGCACACAGGCTGCCTAAAATCATAATAAGGTCACAGACACCCCAAAACACACCACAGGATACGGTCCTGCCCACCTGAAAGACAAGATGCAGCCTCATCCACCAGAAC
>NW_020841459.1:445-1845 GCF_003676395.1 Aethalodelphis obliquidens | reverse complement strand
ACCCTAACCCTAGCCCAAACCCGAACCCTAACCCTTCCCTGAAGCCTTTCCCTCACACGTCCATGATCCTAACCCGTATGCTAACACTAACCCGTGCCATCACACGTACCCTCCCCCTAAACCGTTGTCGTACCCTCACCTGGACCCTAAACCGTCCCCGTCCCCTAACGCTAACCCTAGCCCGAACCCTAACCCTAACCCTTCCCCGAATACTTCCCCTCACACGTCCCCTAATCCTCACCCGTACGCTAACACTAACCCGCGCCCTCACGTGTACGCTCTACCTAAAGCGTTGTCGTACCCTCCACTGGACCCTAAACCGTCCCCGTCCCCTACACCTAACCCTAGACCGAACCCTAAACATAACCCTTCCCCGAAGCCTTCCCCTCACCCGTCCCATAATCCTAACCCGTAAGCTAACACTAACCCGTGCCCTGACACGTACGCTCCCCGTGAACCGTTGTCGTACCCTCACCTGGAACCTAAACCGTCCCCGTCCCATAACTCTAACCGTAGCCCGAACCCTAAAACTAACCCCTCCCCGAAGCCTTCCCCTCACCCGTCCCCTATTCCTAAGCCGTACGCTAACACTAACCCGTGCCCTCACACGTACGCTCCCCCTAAAACGTTGTCGTACACTCACCTGGACCCTAAACAGTCCCCATGCCCTAACCCTAACCCTAGCCCAAACCGTAACCCTAACACTTCCCCGAAGCCTTCCCCTCACCCATCCCCTAATCCTAACCCGTACGCTAACACTAACCCACGCCCTCACGCGTACGCTCCCCCTAAAGCGTTGTCGTACCCTCCCCTGGACTCTAAACCGTCCCCTTCCCCTAAACCTAACCATAGCCCGAACCCTAACCCTAACCCTTCCCCGAAGCCTGAATCTCACTCGTCCCCTAATCCTAACCCGTACGCTAACACTAACCTGCGCCCTCACACATACGCTCCCCCTAAAGCATTATCGTACCCTCCCCTGGACCCTAAACCGTCCCCGTCCCCTAAGCCTAACCCTAGCCAGTAACCTAACCCTAACCCTTCCCCGAAGCCTGACCCTCACCTGTCCCCTAATCCTAACCCGTACCCTAACACTAACCCGCGCCCAGACACGTACGCTCCCCCTGAAGCGTTGTCGTACCATCCCCTGGAACCTAAACCGTCCCCGTCCACTAACCCTAACCCTAGCCCGAACCCTAACCGTAACACTTCCCCGAAGCCTGACCCTCACCCGTCCCCTTAATCCTCACCCGTACGCTAACACTAACCCGTGCACTCACACGTACGCTCCCCCTAAAGCGTTGTCGTACCTTCCTCTGGACCCTAAACCGTCCCCGTCCCCAAACCCTACCCCTAGCCCGAACCCTAACCCTAACCCTTCCCCGAAGCCTGACACTCAC
>NW_020841459.1:0-345 GCF_003676395.1 Aethalodelphis obliquidens | reverse complement strand
AACCCTAGCCCGAACCCTAACCCTAAAACCTTCCCCGAAGCCTGACCCTCACCCGTTCCCTAATCCTAAACCGTACGCTAACACTAACCCGCGCCCTCACACGTATGTTCCCCCTAAAGCGTTGTCGTACCCTTTTCTGGACCCTAAACAGTTCCCGTCCCCTAACCCTAACCCTCGCCCAAACCCTAACCCTAACCCTTCCCCGAAGCATGACCCTCACCCGTCCCCTAATCCTCACCCGTACGCTAACACTAACCCGCGCCCTCACACGTACGCTCCCCCTAAATTGTTGTCGTACCCTCCCCTGGACCCTAAACCGTCCCCGTCCCCTAACCTTAACCCTAG
>NW_020841458.1:0-1846 GCF_003676395.1 Aethalodelphis obliquidens | reverse complement strand
AAGTCCAGGAAGCACAGAGAGTCCCATACAGGATAAATCCAAGGAGAAATATGCCAAGACACATATTAATCAAACTGTCAAAAATTAAATACAAAGAAAACATATTAAAAGCAGCAAGGGAAAAACAACAAATAACACACAAGGGAATCCCCATAAGGTTAAAGCTGATCTTTCAGAAGAAACTCTGCAAGCCAGAAGGGATTGGCAGGACACATTTAAAGTGATGAAGGAGAAAAACCTGCAACCAAGATTACTCTACCCAGCAAGGATCTCATTCAGATTTGACGGAGAAATTAAAACCTTTACAGGGGGACCTTGAAGATGGCGGAAGAGTAAGACGCGGAGATCACCTTCCTCCCCACAGGTACAGCAGAAATACATCTACACGTGGAACAACTCCTACAGAACACCTACTGAAGGCTGGCAGAAGACCTCAGACCTCCCAAAAGACAACAAATCATCCGAAATTGAGGAGGTGGTCTCTGACAGCAAGATTTATGATTTTCCCCCTTTACCTCTTTTAGTGAGGGTGTATGTGTATGCTTCTGTGTAAGATTTTGTCTGTATAGCTTTGCTTCCAACATTTGTCCTAAGGTTCTATCCGTCCTTTTTTTTTTTCCTCTAAATAAGAATTTTTTAATTCAATAACTTTATTATACTTTATTTTATTTTTACTGTATCTTCTTTCTTTCTTTTTTCCTTCTTTCCCTCCTTCCTTCCTTCCTCCCTCCCTCCTTTCTTTCCTTCTTGCCTTCTTTCCTTCTTTGCTTCTTTCTTTCTTTCTTCCTTCCTTCCTTCCTTCCCTCCTTTCCTTCTTTCTTTCCTCATACTTCTACTAATTCCCTCTACTTTTTCTCAATTTTATTCTGAGCCGTGTGGATGAAAGGCTCTTGGTGCTCCAGCCAGGAGTCAGGGCTCTGCCTCTGAGGTAGGAGAGCCAACTTCAGGACACTGGTCAACAAGAGACCTCCCAGCTCCATATAATATCAAACGGCAAAATCTCCCAGAGACCTCCATCTTAACACCAGCACCCAGCTTCACTCAAGGACCAGCAAGCCACAGTGCTGGACAACCTATGCCAAACAACTAGCAAAACAGGAACACAACCCCACCCATTAGCAGAGAGGCTGCCTAAAATCATAAGGCCAAAGACACCCCAAAACACACCACCAGACGTGAACCTGCCCACTAGGGAGATAAGATCCAGCCTCATCCACCAGAACACAGGCACTAGTCCCCTACACCAGGAAGACTACACAACCCACTAAACCAACCTTAGCCACTGGAGACAGACATCAAAAACAGCGGGAACTACGAACCTGCAGTCTGCAAAAAGGACACCCCAAACACAGGAAGATAAGCAAAATGAGAAGACAGAAAAACACACAGCAGATAAAGGAGCAAGATAAAAATGCACCAGACCTAACAAATGAAGAAGAAATAGCCAGTCTACCTGAAAAAGAATTCAGAATAATGATACTAAGGATGATCCGAAATCTTGGAAATAGAATGGACAAAATGCAACAAACAGTTAACAAGGACCTAGAAGAAATAAAGATGAAACAAGCAACGATGAACAACACAATAAATGAAATTAAAAGTACTCTAGATGGGATCAATAGCAGAATAACTGAGGCAGAAGAACGGATAAGTGACCTGGAAGATAACATAGTGGAAATAACTACTGCAGAGCAGAATAAAGAAAAAAGAATGAAAAGAACGGAGGACAGTCTCAGAGACCTCTGGGACAACATTAAACGCACCAACATTTGAATTATAGGGGTTCCAGAAGAACAGAAAAAGGGACTGAGAAAATATTTGAAGAGATTATAGTTGAAAACTTCCC
>NW_020841457.1:0-1846 GCF_003676395.1 Aethalodelphis obliquidens | reverse complement strand
TTATACAGGGGTACACGTTCATATCAAAGACACACACGGGGTTATTATTCAGAGTAAATACTCCTCGTGTGAAGACTTCCACTGACCATGGAGAACAGAAGATGGAGCAGCGACCCAGAGGCCCCCGCTGGGCAGGCGTCGTCCTCCCAGCTTCTCCAAACAAAGAAATTCCCTAGAAGGTAGTATAGTGCAAGAAGAAGAACACACACACATATCCGGGAGCCTGGCAGGGCTGGGTTTAATCCTCTCTTCCCTACTTTTTACTTAAGTAATCTTAGCGAATAGAAACTTTCGAAGCTGTAAAATGAAAATAGCTCTGACTTCAAGGCCTGAATTAGAAACTCGAGCAGAGATTGTGACAGTCAGGGGAGGACTGCCCCTCCCTCATCCTCCCGGGACAAGACCCCTTGAACAGGGAGGGCGTCTCTCAGCTGCCCAGATGATGGCACACACCCTGCCGTGCCCCAGGGGATGCCCAGCTGGCGATGGATTTCAGCAGAGAGCCTCTAGCTCCAGCCACCAGGAGTCCTTTGTCCGGAACCCTGTCTGTTGATGCGGCCGGCCCCAGAGGGTCAGCTCGGCCTTCCCCTGCATATGTGTGCACGGGCCCCGGCCTGGTGTTCATTCACAGATGCCTGGCACAGTAGATACAGTGGGCTGAGCCTGTGGCCAGGTTCTGCTGTGACCTCCTTGGTCCCAATTGTCCCTTCTGCCGTGTGTGTGTGTGTTTGTGTGTGTGTGTGTGTGTGTGTGTGTGTGTGTGTGTGTTTCTGTGTCTGTGTGTGTCTGTGTGTTTGTATATGAGAGGCAGAGGTTTGGAGGAAGACAAAGAGTGATGCCAATGAACGTCAGGGAACAATACCATCCCAAGGATAAGCGTTTATTTGTACCTCTGGCTCCTAGAGGACATGTTCCTATGTTCTCTGTTGGTAGATGCAATACTACATAATGCATGCTTGAGATAGCAGATTCCACACCCAACAAAATCTGTTCAGGGTAGTGAGGGCTTAGGCCAGAAAAGATGGACTGGATGTAACGCCCAAACTCATGGATCTTCAGACGTTCACATTTTCTCTAGTAACGCAGGCATTGCTACGGCCACAGGTGGGTTTGAGTTCTTCAGCTCATCCAAGGCAAACCATTGAAAAGTATCTACAGAGTTGGAAGCAGTAGGCGGAGAAGAGGATGTGAAACGGCTTAGGGTCCAGGGAGGCTCTGGCCCTCGTTGCTGGCCACCGTCCCCAGGGCCTGGTGTGTTGTGTGAGCTCACTACGTCTTGATGAATTATTAGTTATCCCAGAACACATGCCCCACGTGGCCTTTCCTCTCTGCTACTAGGGACCTGAGCTGAAATCTCTCTCCAAGCCTATCAGGGTTGCTTCTGTCAGAGTGACAACAGGCAGAAGGGGTTCTTCTCCCGGGAAGGCCTGGGATCCTCTGGGTCTCCTTCGGGGCCGAGCCCATGCATAGCCTGCCCTTACGGTGAGTCCCAGAGGAGGCACCATCGATATCCAAGGCTGTCTTCTCATGCTGCAGTGTGAATTCCCAAGATGTAGGGTTACCGTAGTGCTTGCAGCTGAGCTGTGGCTAAGTTCCAGGTCTGAGAATGAAACGTGCCGGCCTCAGGACTGGCTTGCCCATTTCCATTTCTGTCAGTCAAGGTCTTAGGACACTGACGGCAAGTACCGCTACTTGCCTTCAAATGTGGCAACGACCTCCTCCCTACTTCTAAGAGTGGGCTTTGCCCCAGCTTTCAGAGCCCGACTCCACGGAGCACCCAACCATCGTTGAGCCCTTAATCTGTGCCCAACAGTGTACACACGCTTACGCATGTTGTCCAAAATAA
>NW_020841456.1:699-1847 GCF_003676395.1 Aethalodelphis obliquidens | reverse complement strand
TCCCCTAACTTGGACCCTCAACAGTCCCCGTTCCTAAGCCTAACCCTGCCCCACTCCTAAGCAGTCACCTGACACGTTCTCTAACCCTACACCTCTGTCGTCTCCTAACCTGGACCCTCAAGAATCCCCGTTCCTAAGCCTTCCCCTGACACCTACTCTAACACTACACCTCTGTCGTCCCCTAACCTGGACCCTCAACAGTCCCCTTTCCTAAGCCATCCCCTGAAACGTACTCTAACCCTACACCTCCGTCGTCCCCTAAACTGGAAGCGCAACACTCCACGTTCCTATGCCTAACCTTGCCCCAATTCTAAGCCGTCCCCTGACACGTACTCTAAACGTACACCTCTGTCGTCCCCTAATCTGTACCCTCAACAGTCCCCGTTCCTAAGCCTAAAACTTCCCCAATCGTAAGCAGTCCCATGACACGTACTCTATCTCTACACCTCTGTCGTCCCCTAACCTGGACCCTCAAGACTCCCTGTTGCTAATCCTAACCCTGCCCAATCCTAAGCCGTCCACTGACACGTACTCTAACTCTACACGTCTGTCGTCCCATAACCTGGACCCTCAACAGTCCCTGTTCCTAAGCCAAATCCCGCCCAATCCCTGCCCTAATCCTAAGCAGTCCCCTGACACGTACTCTAATCCTACACATCTGTCGTCCCCTAACCTGGAACCTCAACAGTCCACGTTCTGAAGCCTAAGGCTGCCCAGTCCTAAGCTGTCCCCTGACACGTACTCTAACCCTAAACCTCAGTCGTCCCCTAAACTGGAACCTCAAAAGTCCCCGTTCCCAAGCCGTCCCCTGAAACGTACTGTAAACCTACACATCTGTCGTCCCCTAACCTGGACACTCAACAGTCCCCGATCCTAAACCTAACCCTGCCCAATCCCTGCCCCAATCCTAAGCCGTTCCCAGACACGTACACTAAAGCTACACCTCTATCTTCCCCTAAACTGAACCCTCAACAGTCCCCGTTCCTAAGCCTAAACCTACCCCAGTCCTAAGCAGTCCCCTGTCACGTACTCTAAACCTACACATCTGTCATCCCCTAACCTGGACCCTCAACAGTCCCCGTTCCTAAGGCTACCCCTGCCCCAATCCTAAGCTGTCCCCTGACACATACTCTAATCCTACACCTCTG
>NW_020841456.1:0-599 GCF_003676395.1 Aethalodelphis obliquidens | reverse complement strand
TTCCTAAGCCTAAACCTACCCCAGTCCTAAGCAGTCCCCTGTCACGTGCTCTAAACCTACACATCTGTCGTCCCCTTTCCTGGACCCTCAACAGTCCCCGTTCCTAAGGCTACCCCTGCTCCAATCCTAAGCTGTCCCCTGACACATACTCTAATCCTACACCTCTGTCGTCCCCTAACCTGTTTCCTAAACAGTCCCCCTTTCTAAGCCTAACCCTGCCCCAATCCTAAGCCGTCCCCTGACACGTACTCTAACCCTATACCTCTGTCGTCCCCTAACCTGGACCGTCAGCATTCCCCATTCCTAAGCCGTCCCCTGACACGTAGTCTTACCCTACACATCTGTCGTCCGCTAAACTGGACCCTCAACTGTCCCCGTTCCTAAGCCATCCCCTGACACATAATCTAACCCTACACCTCTGTCGTCCCCTAAGATGGACCCTCAACAGTCCCCGTTCCTAAGGCTAACACTAACCCCATTCCTAAGGTGTCCCCTGACACGTACTCTAAACCTACACTTCTGTCGTCCACTAACCTGGACCATCAAGAGTGCCCGTTCCTAAGCATAACACTGCCCCTGTCCTACGCCATCGCCTGACA
>NW_020841455.1:0-1848 GCF_003676395.1 Aethalodelphis obliquidens | reverse complement strand
TCCGCGGCATGTGGGATCTTCCCAGACCGGGGCACGAACCCGTGTCCACTGCATCGGCAGGCGGACTCTCAACCACTGCGCCACCAGGGAAGCCCTGTTCTTGATTTCTTTTGTCATCATGACATATTGTCCCTGCTGCCTTCAGCATCAAGTCCAAATGTATTAACATGGCCCTGTGTGGTCTGTCCTTGGATGGCCATCCAGTCTCTCTTCTTGCCACTTTCAGCCCCACCGTCTACATTTCAGCCCCACCAGCCTCTTCTGATTCCTCTCGTTCATACCTTGACCCTTGCACATGCTGTTACCTGTGCCTCTGTCTTTCCACTTTAGCTCACTTCTCCTTGAGCTCTGCTATATCCCCTTCTCCCAAAAGCCCTCCCCAAACCCACAGACTGGCTAAGCTCCCCTCCAGGCTTTCCCAGCCCAGCACTGACCCACTGACCTCTCTGGATCGTCTGGAGAAGGGCCTGTCTCCCCTCTGAATTGTGAGACCCATGAGGGCAGGGCCGTGTCCCCACTACTGCTCAGCACAGGACCAAGCACAGAGAAGATTCTGGGGAGTGCTGGTTGCATGGATGAGATAGGGATGAATAAAACAAGGCAGGGACAGGGTTTGTTTCAGCCCTGTGTCCCCAGCACTCAGCACAGGTATAGAGAAGATGCTCATAGGAGATATGTTGAAAGAATGAGACCAAAAGTGAAAAGTCTGAGGTATAAAAACATATCAGCTTGGTGATAAAAAGATGCTTTATTCAATCAGTGCTGTCGGGACAACTGGACAACTAGGAAAGAAAATAAGATAGATCCGGAGTGGGTTGAGGTATCGGTGGGAGAGTCGGGTGGCGGAAGAAGCTGCTACGGGGACTGGAGCTGTGGATTAAGCCTGAACAAGATGACAACTTCCCAGGACTTCCCTGGTGGTCCAGTGGTTAAGACTCCACGCTCCCAAGGCAGGGCACACGGGTTCGATCCTTGGTCAGGGAACTAAGATCGCGCATGCTTTGTGGTATGGCCAAATAAAATAAAATTTAAAAAAAAAAGAATATTTAAAAGACGATAACCTCCCAAAAGCACTGAGATTTTGTGGCAGAGCCCATGCGGAAAAAGCCAGTGGGAAGCCTAGCCGGCACTGGCAAAGTCCTGGGCAAGGAGCTGGAGGAAAGGGGCTTTGACAAGGCCCATGTGGATCTTGGCTAGTTTCTGGTGCTAAAGAAAGATGAAGACCTCTTCCGGGAATGGCTGAAGGACACACGCGGCGCCAATGCCAAGCAGTCCCGGGACTGCTTCGGGCGCCTGTGAGAGTGGTGCGACGCCTTCCTGTGATGCTCTCTGGGGAGCCCTGATCCCGAGCCCCAGCACTGAGTCTCCAGAGTTTGCAGCCAAGTGAGGACTCCTCCCCCATCCTCTCCAAGGGAAAAGACTGCTGTGGTGGTGCAGACCTCCCGTGTGCTCCAGGGTCTTTTGGGAGATCTCTCCCCTCATCATTTCAACTTTTTTGGAATTCCCAGCCTTGCATGCATCTCTCTTCTCCTTTCCCTGCCAAGTTTTGAGTCAGCTCTTTTTGGTAGAACGGTTACTGCCCTTGTAAAGTTTTTTTTTTTTTTTTTTTGCGGTACGCGGGCCTCTCACTGTTGTGGCCTCTCCCGTTGCAGAGCACAGGCTCCGGACACGCAGGCTCAGCAGCCATGGCTCACGGGCCCAGCCGCTCCACGGCATATGGGATCTTCCTGGACCGGGACACGAACCCGTGTCCCCTGCATCGCCAGGCGGACTCCCAACCACTACGCCACCAGGGAAGCCCCATCACCCCTTCTTGACAAATATTGAGAGACAGGAGTTTCAAGGAGC
>NW_020841454.1:0-1848 GCF_003676395.1 Aethalodelphis obliquidens | reverse complement strand
TCCGCGGCATGTGGGATCTTCCCAGACCGGGGCACGAACCCGTGTCCACTGCATCGGCAGGCGGACTCTCAACCACTGCGCCACCAGGGAAGCCCTGTTCTTGATTTCTTTTGTCATCATGACATATTGTCCCTGCTGCCTTCAGCATCAAGTCCAAATGTATTAACATGGCCCTGTGTGGTCTGTCCTTGGATGGCCATCCAGTCTCTCTTCTTGCCACTTTCAGCCCCACCGTCTACATTTCAGCCCCACCAGCCTCTTCTGATTCCTCTCGTTCATACCTTGACCCTTGCACATGCTGTTACCTGTGCCTCTGTCTTTCCACTTTAGCTCACTTCTCCTTGAGCTCTGCTATATCCCCTTCTCCCAAAAGCCCTCCCCAAACCCACAGACTGGCTAAGCTCCCCTCCAGGCTTTCCCAGCCCAGCACTGACCCACTGACCTCTCTGGATCGTCTGGAGAAGGGCCTGTCTCCCCTCTGAATTGTGAGACCCATGAGGGCAGGGCCGTGTCCCCACTACTGCTCAGCACAGGACCAAGCACAGAGAAGATTCTGGGGAGTGCTGGTTGCATGGATGAGATAGGGATGAATAAAACAAGGCAGGGACAGGGTTTGTTTCAGCCCTGTGTCCCCAGCACTCAGCACAGGTATAGAGAAGATGCTCATAGGAGATATGTTGAAAGAATGAGACCAAAAGTGAAAAGTCTGAGGTATAAAAACATATCAGCTTGGTGATAAAAAGATGCTTTATTCAATCAGTGCTGTCGGGACAACTGGACAACTAGGAAAGAAAATAAGATAGATCCGGAGTGGGTTGAGGTATCGGTGGGAGAGTCGGGTGGCGGAAGAAGCTGCTACGGGGACTGGAGCTGTGGATTAAGCCTGAACAAGATGACAACTTCCCAGGACTTCCCTGGTGGTCCAGTGGTTAAGACTCCACGCTCCCAAGGCAGGGCACACGGGTTCGATCCTTGGTCAGGGAACTAAGATCGCGCATGCTTTGTGGTATGGCCAAATAAAATAAAATTTAAAAAAAAAAGAATATTTAAAAGACGATAACCTCCCAAAAGCACTGAGATTTTGTGGCAGAGCCCATGCGGAAAAAGCCAGTGGGAAGCCTAGCCGGCACTGGCAAAGTCCTGGGCAAGGAGCTGGAGGAAAGGGGCTTTGACAAGGCCCATGTGGATCTTGGCTAGTTTCTGGTGCTAAAGAAAGATGAAGACCTCTTCCGGGAATGGCTGAAGGACACACGCGGCGCCAATGCCAAGCAGTCCCGGGACTGCTTCGGGCGCCTGTGAGAGTGGTGCGACGCCTTCCTGTGATGCTCTCTGGGGAGCCCTGATCCCGAGCCCCAGCACTGAGTCTCCAGAGTTTGCAGCCAAGTGAGGACTCCTCCCCCATCCTCTCCAAGGGAAAAGACTGCTGTGGTGGTGCAGACCTCCCGTGTGCTCCAGGGTCTTTTGGGAGATCTCTCCCCTCATCATTTCAACTTTTTTGGAATTCCCAGCCTTGCATGCATCTCTCTTCTCCTTTCCCTGCCAAGTTTTGAGTCAGCTCTTTTTGGTAGAACGGTTACTGCCCTTGTAAAGTTTTTTTTTTTTTTTTTTTGCGGTACGCGGGCCTCTCACTGTTGTGGCCTCTCCCGTTGCAGAGCACAGGCTCCGGACACGCAGGCTCAGCAGCCATGGCTCACGGGCCCAGCCGCTCCACGGCATATGGGATCTTCCTGGACCGGGACACGAACCCGTGTCCCCTGCATCGCCAGGCGGACTCCCAACCACTACGCCACCAGGGAAGCCCCATCACCCCTTCTTGACAAATATTGAGAGACAGGAGTTTCAAGGAGC
>NW_020841453.1:1766-1849 GCF_003676395.1 Aethalodelphis obliquidens | reverse complement strand
GGCCATCTGAAAAAAGTGTAAAATCCAGAAAGGCAAGACAGGCCATGTAGAACTGGGAGCCTTGTTATGCTGATGGGCGGGAT
>NW_020841453.1:760-1666 GCF_003676395.1 Aethalodelphis obliquidens | reverse complement strand
AAGAACCTCGTTTATGGTACAAGTTCAGTATCGCAGAAAGTGAAAAATGGATAAAGAAATTGTGGTACTTACGTACAATGCAATATCACTCAGCAATGAAATCTATGTCATCAGGCCCGTAGCAGCATAATGAGTGGATTCAGGTATGATGATTCCAACTAAAATAAGTCACACGGAAACAGAAACATGATAAGATATCACTAATACACGGAATGTAAATTTGGCTACACAGGAACTGAATTACAAAACAGAACAGAGTCTCAAATTTAGAAAACCAACTTATGCTTGCTTAAGGGGAAAGGTGAGTTGGGGTGCTGCATAAAACCAGAGATTGAAATGAGCACAGATAAAGTTCCTTAAGCCTAATATGTAACAGACAAGAGCTACTCCTTGCTCAACGAAATGGACTCAACACCCCATATGAAACGCCAAAGAATGTACCTGACTTGTAAGTATCTGAAAACCTATGGATTGCTATGTCTCTGAAAGAGAATCAAGCGTGTGTACAGGGGCATAAACGCAGCAGTGATAGGATTGGAGAGGTCGGTGAGCAAATGAAGACCCTTTGAAGTCATACTGCATGGTACCCATTGCACGAGTCTCAACTCTCCAGGTTTCAGGGATTCTTCCTTCAGCTAAAACATGCATGTGGAACCCAGAGTATGATCAACCATGTGATCGGTAGACGTGTTCAAATATGTCTCAGTTTTCGTCCCCTGGTACTTGGGTGCAACATTCCAGACGCTTTACTAACACTCTCCCCACTTGGAGAGTCAGTGCCTTTAACCTCCTGTTTGGCCCAGTTTGCAATTTCTGCGGAAGATGAAGAGGAATAGGGAGAACCAATGAGAGACTAGCTGGAGGTGTCTGGACGGGCAAATTGAACTCTCATTTCCCACCAGGAAG
>NW_020841453.1:0-660 GCF_003676395.1 Aethalodelphis obliquidens | reverse complement strand
AACAGGAATAGGGAGAACCAATGAGAAACTAGCTGGAGGTGTCTGGACGGGCAACTTGAACTCTCATTTCCCACCAGGAAGAGGAATTAACCAAATGCTCAGTGTGCCGTGCCGGAACCAGATTAGGGCCTGAAGCAATCCTGCGGTGTTGCGGACAGCTCACAAGAAAGCGAGTTGAAGAAAGGAGCTCAGGGGCACTGTAATTCACAAACCTGCAGACGTATAAATGACAGCTATCATCCAAAAATATACTGAAGTAAGGCTGCCAAGAGGACTTGAAAGCGGGGCAGAATTGCAGGAAACCAATTTCAAGACGTAGACTGGAATTACATTGAAAGCATAGGAAAAGAGGCAGAACGTCCACAATGATGCACTTGGCCAAAAAGTGCATATGCGTTGTTTCCTGAATATATTCAGGAAAAAACGCATACACCCTTTTTGGCCAACCAAGCAAACTTGCAAAGGAAATCTGCACTACAATGAAGTCTCACTTCCCCCCAGTCAAAAGGGCCATCTGAAAAAAGTGTAAAATCCAGAAAGGCAGGACATGCCATGGAGAACCAGGAGCCTTGTTATGCTGATGGGTGGGATGTAAATTGCCAACAGACACTCGGGAGAAGTGTATGGTGTTTCCTGAAACATCTAAAAAACAAAACAACA
>NW_020841452.1:0-1849 GCF_003676395.1 Aethalodelphis obliquidens | reverse complement strand
CTTGAGTCTTCATTTTGGACAATATGTCTTTGAACTACCACTAATCACCGTTCTTCTTAAAGTAGATTAGATCAGGGTAGAGAGAGAGGAAGAGGTCAGAGGTGCAGAGAAGAGTGGTTCCTTACTGGTATAAAAGGCTTTTGACTTACAGTGGCATTCATTCCAACACTCTATTAACAAAGCCTGGCAAAGAAAAATTGTTTATGGGTTGAGTGTCAATATCACAAAGCTTGGCAATATGATGAATTTGAAGCAAATAGAAATTAAATCAATAACTGTCATGGTCCACCCTTTTGCTACTCACCTTTTATATATACCATTCTTTGAACCTAGCAAGATGCAGCTATTCAAGAATAGTTTCACCTTCTTTCAAGAATAGTTTCACCTTCTCCTCAAAAAAGGGAGGCAAAGAGTCTCAGTAGTAATTTTATCCATCTCCAGTTAATTACTCAACTTCTATCAAAGTATAACTGAACAAAGATAACTAAATATCCAGTAGTACTTTGACAGAAATTTAAGAATAATTAAAAAGACTAAATAGTGAAGTTAACTTCTAACACATTGTAAATAAAGTAAAATTGGGAAGAAAAACAGAGAAGAATAAAATTGGATATATGTACACAGATACGACTAACAAGCAAAGAATAAATATGCAAAGCTACTAAGGTCATCACTGTGAGGCCATAGTTGATGGCCATGACATCTTTCTCCTACCACCCACTCCACATTTCCTCAATCTTAGTAAAATCTTCAAATAGTTTGAATTCCTTATCTTGTAGAGTTACATACATCTTCACTTTTGAATGGTCTGGCTTTCAAAATTACTGCCTTTTTTGGATGATGTAGTTTCCCATTAATCTTAACGATTTAGGAATAGATGTACTAAAGATGTCCTCAAAGAATCTCCTGGCCTGAAGACACATTTTTTCTTGTCTTCATTGTATAGCACAATCCTATTTCTCTGAGTAAGCAGAATCAATTATTCTACCCAATAGAGTAAGCCCTTTTTTGACATGTTGATTTAGTGGCTTATGGATTCCAAAATGGCTAGGCGTTGATCTCATCTTCCAATTCAACAGAACCATTGTTGTATACATTAGTGAGATCATTACCCAAGTGAGAACTAAGACCTCCAAACTATCAGAGATAAAAACAGTTGGTATAGGAAGCAAAACCTTTGTGAGTGTGATATTTGGAATAGTAGAGGAGCCACACACACTTCTACCCCTTGATTCCCAGACCCAGCTATTCTGGCAAACATGAAGCTACTCTCTGTAGAATAAGGGAGGGTTATAAAGAAAGAAGACCGTTATCCAAGGACTAAGATTCAAAATCTCTTTGAAGAGGATCTGACAAACACAAAAACAAAAAACCCTACTGGTGTCAAAGCAAGTTGCTTGAAAGCATAGGATGGAGCGATGCTGTAGAAGTCACCCAGGGTTGCCACAAGGTATGGGGCAGGACACACCAGATTTATAGAAGTGACCACTGAGTTGGGAAGGGTTGGTGAATGGTACAGCCAGAGCCGCTGTGGGAGTGGCTGCTTGGTAGGGAAACAGGTAACTCAGGGCGCACAGCCAGAGAGGGTCTATGGCAGCCCTTGTTAAGTAGGGAAGTTTTTGTCTGAGTGGTGGTAGTACTTGTTCATAGAAATAGACCACTGACCAGGAGGGTGTGGACTGACGTTGTAGACACAGATGACCTCTACATAGGCTTTTAGAGGCAGGGAGACAATGGCCTGAGAGCTTGAGTGTATAAGCTTGTATAAAAGCATCTTCTGGGTTGGGAGTCTGTGAGATCCGCTACCACTGTTGGAGAAATAAATAATTGAAAACAAATCTCCTGCCAC
>NW_020841451.1:0-1849 GCF_003676395.1 Aethalodelphis obliquidens | reverse complement strand
AAGTCCAGGAAGCACAGAGAGTCCCATACAGGATAAATCCAAGGAGAAATATGCCAAGACACATATTAATCAAACTGTCAAAAATTAAATACAAAGAAAACATATTAAAAGCAGCAAGGGAAAAACAACAAATAACACACAAGGGAATCCCCATAAGGTTAAAGCTGATCTTTCAGAAGAAACTCTGCAAGCCAGAAGGGATTGGCAGGACACATTTAAAGTGATGAAGGAGAAAAATCTGCAACCAAGATTACTCTACCCAGCAAGGATCTCATTCAGATTTGATGGAGAAATTAAAACCTTTACAGGGGGACCTTGAAGATGGCGGAAGAGTAAGACGCGGAGATCACCTTCCTCCCCACAGATACAGCAGAAATACATCTACACGTGGAACAACTCCTACAGAACACCTACTGAAGGCTGGCAGAAGACCTCAGACCTCCCAAAAGACAACAAATCATCCGAAATTGAGGAGGTGGTCTCTGACAGCAAGATTTATGATTTTCCCCCTTTACCTCTTTTAGTGAGGGTGTATGTGTATGCTTCTGTGTAAGATTTTGTCTGTATAGCTTTGCTTCCAACATTTGTCCTAAGGTTCTATCCGTCCTTTTTTTTTTTCCTCTAAATAAGAATTTTTTAATTCAATAACTTTATTATACTTTATTTTATTTTTACTGTATCTTCTTTCTTTCTTTTTTCCTTCTTTCCCTCCTTCCTTCCTTCCTCCCTCCCTCCTTTCTTTCCTTCTTGCCTTCTTTCCTTCTTTGCTTCTTTCTTTCTTTCTTCCTTCCTTCCTTCCTTCCCTCCTTTCCTTCTTTCTTTCCTCATACTTCTACTAATTCCCTCTACTTTTTCTCAATTTTATTCTGAGCCGTGTGGATGAAAGGCTCTTGGTGCTCCAGCCAGGAGTCAGGGCTCTGCCTCTGAGGTAGGAGAGCCAACTTCAGGACACTGGTCAACAAGAGACCTCCCAGCTCCATATAATATCAAATGGCGAAATCTCCCAGAGACCTCCATCTTAACACCAGCACCCAGCTTCACTCAAGGACCAGCAAGCCACAGTGCTGGACAACCTATGCCAAACAACTAGCAAAACAGGAACACAACCCCACCCATTAGCAGAGAGGCTGCCTAAAATCATAATAAGGCCAAAGACACCCCAAAACACACCACCAGACGTGAACCTGCCCACTAGGGAGATAAGATCCAGCCTCATCCACCAGAACACAGGCACTAGTCCCCTACACCAGGAAGACTACACAACCCACTAAACCAACCTTAGCCACTGGAGACAGACATCAAAAACAGCGGGAACTACGAACCTGCAGTCTGCAAAAAGGACACCCCAAACACAGGAAGATAAGCAAAATGAGAAGACAGAAAAACACACAGCAGATAAAGGAGCAAGATAAAAATGCACCAGACCTAACAAATGAAGAAGAAATAGCCAGTCTACCTGAAAAAGAATTCAGAATAATGATACTAAGGATGATCCGAAATCTTGGAAATAGAATGGACAAAATGCAACAAACAGTTAACAAGGACCTAGAAGAAATAAAGATGAAACAAGCAACGATGAACAACACAATAAATGAAATTAAAAGTACTCTAGATGGGATCAATAGCAGAATAACTGAGGCAGAAGAACGGATAAGTGACCTGGAAGATAACATAGTGGAAATAACTACTGCAGAGCAGAATAAAGAAAAAAGAATGAAAAGAACGGAGGACAGTCTCAGAGACCTCTGGGACAACATTAAACGCACCAACATTTGAATTATAGGGGTTCCAGAAGAACAGAAAAAGGGACTGAGAAAATATTTGAAGAGATTATAGTTGAAAACTTCCC
>NW_020841450.1:0-1849 GCF_003676395.1 Aethalodelphis obliquidens | reverse complement strand
CTTGAGTCTTCATTTTGGACAATATGTCTTTGAACTACCACTAATCACCGTTCTTCTTAAAGTAGATTAGATCAGGGTAGAGAGAGAGGAAGAGGTCAGAGGTGCAGAGAAGAGTGGTTCCTTACTGGTATAAAAGGCTTTTGACTTACAGTGGCATTCATTCCAACACTCTATTAACAAAGCCTGGCAAAGAAAAATTGTTTATGGGTTGAGTGTCAATATCACAAAGCTTGGCAATATGATGAATTTGAAGCAAATAGAAATTAAATCAATAACTGTCATGGTCCACCCTTTTGCTACTCACCTTTTATATATACCATTCTTTGAACCTAGCAAGATGCAGCTATTCAAGAATAGTTTCACCTTCTTTCAAGAATAGTTTCACCTTCTCCTCAAAAAAGGGAGGCAAAGAGTCTCAGTAGTAATTTTATCCATCTCCAGTTAATTACTCAACTTCTATCAAAGTATAACTGAACAAAGATAACTAAATATCCAGTAGTACTTTGACAGAAATTTAAGAATAATTAAAAAGACTAAATAGTGAAGTTAACTTCTAACACATTGTAAATAAAGTAAAATTGGGAAGAAAAACAGAGAAGAATAAAATTGGATATATGTACACAGATACGACTAACAAGCAAAGAATAAATATGCAAAGCTACTAAGGTCATCACTGTGAGGCCATAGTTGATGGCCATGACATCTTTCTCCTACCACCCACTCCACATTTCCTCAATCTTAGTAAAATCTTCAAATAGTTTGAATTCCTTATCTTGTAGAGTTACATACATCTTCACTTTTGAATGGTCTGGCTTTCAAAATTACTGCCTTTTTTGGATGATGTAGTTTCCCATTAATCTTAACGATTTAGGAATAGATGTACTAAAGATGTCCTCAAAGAATCTCCTGGCCTGAAGACACATTTTTTCTTGTCTTCATTGTATAGCACAATCCTATTTCTCTGAGTAAGCAGAATCAATTATTCTACCCAATAGAGTAAGCCCTTTTTTGACATGTTGATTTAGTGGCTTATGGATTCCAAAATGGCTAGGCGTTGATCTCATCTTCCAATTCAACAGAACCATTGTTGTATACATTAGTGAGATCATTACCCAAGTGAGAACTAAGACCTCCAAACTATCAGAGATAAAAACAGTTGGTATAGGAAGCAAAACCTTTGTGAGTGTGATATTTGGAATAGTAGAGGAGCCACACACACTTCTACCCCTTGATTCCCAGACCCAGCTATTCTGGCAAACATGAAGCTACTCTCTGTAGAATAAGGGAGGGTTATAAAGAAAGAAGACCGTTATCCAAGGACTAAGATTCAAAATCTCTTTGAAGAGGATCTGACAAACACAAAAACAAAAAACCCTACTGGTGTCAAAGCAAGTTGCTTGAAAGCATAGGATGGAGCGATGCTGTAGAAGTCACCCAGGGTTGCCACAAGGTATGGGGCAGGACACACCAGATTTATAGAAGTGACCACTGAGTTGGGAAGGGTTGGTGAATGGTACAGCCAGAGCCGCTGTGGGAGTGGCTGCTTGGTAGGGAAACAGGTAACTCAGGGCGCACAGCCAGAGAGGGTCTATGGCAGCCCTTGTTAAGTAGGGAAGTTTTTGTCTGAGTGGTGGTAGTACTTGTTCATAGAAATAGACCACTGACCAGGAGGGTGTGGACTGACGTTGTAGACACAGATGACCTCTACATAGGCTTTTAGAGGCAGGGAGACAATGGCCTGAGAGCTTGAGTGTATAAGCTTGTATAAAAGCATCTTCTGGGTTGGGAGTCTGTGAGATCCGCTACCACTGTTGGAGAAATAAATAATTGAAAACAAATCTCCTGCCAC
>NW_020841449.1:0-1849 GCF_003676395.1 Aethalodelphis obliquidens | reverse complement strand
TCACTGGTATAAAGTCAGGGAACAGGGAGACATTCATTTACTTCATCTCCATCCAGAACTGGAAGTCTCGAAGGCGGTTGAATTCTATATATTGACCTTGTATGCAGCGAAGCAGGAAAACTTCTTAATTAGAGTAGAAGATCTTTACATTATTTTGGATTTTCTGCGAACACAGCTGTGCAGTCTCTTAGTCATACAATATTATTCTCATCCACTTCAGAGCTTCTCGCCTTGTTTTGTTTCACTTACTTGGTTGGTGCCTCCAGGGCCCTGGTGAATACAAGTGGTCATACGGGACATACTTGGATCATTGCCAGTCGTAGACGAAAGGACCTCAGGTTCTCACCTGTACAAATGACGTCTAGTGTTGTTAAACATGCCCTCATCAACGAAAGGGAATTCCCTTCTATTTCTGATGTGTTTTTATTTTCACCAGGAATTGTTGGTATATTTTATCAAAGGCTTTGTCTGCATCTATTAAGGTGATTATTTTTTATTTGTTCTATTAAGGTATTGCATTATGTGACAGATTTTTAAAATTTTAAGTTACTCTATCCTTCGAAAAAAAACCCCACAGTATGGTCATGAAGTAATGTCCTTTTAATGTATCACTACATCTCATTTGTGTACACTTTATTTAGGGATTTCCATCTAAGCTCATGTGAGAGATCTTCCTGTGACTTCCCCATGTATAATTCCCTTGTCAGGTTTTGGTGTAAATATTTTCCTGATCTGATGTGTTGAGGTATGTTTCTTCTTTTTCTGTTCTCGGGAAATGTTTGTGCAATTTTGGGGTGTGTGTGCGTGTGTGTGTCTTTCACGAGTACATAAGTGCTCGGAAGAAATCACCAGTGAAGCCGCCTGAACTGCACACTTACACGTCGGACAGTGATGACCGTCACAGCATTTGTCTGCATCCCATCACACAGTCGCCATTTCTTTTTTTGGTGAGAACATTTGAGATCTGCTCTCTTCAAAACACTCAAGAATGGGATACAGTGTGATTAGCTGTAACCACCATGCTGTATATTAGATCCCCAGAACTTATTCATCTTATAACTGGAAGCTTGTGCCCTTTGACCAATATCTTCCCATTTCCCCCTCGCTCCAACCCCGGGAACCAGCATTCTACTATTTCTTTCATTTTGACTTTGTTAGATTCTATATAGTTCAGTCGTGGGTAAGTTTTGATTAGAGTCAATGTATAAGGTGATAGATTTTCCACTTATTTTGTCCATTTAGTAAATTGTACACGTGAAGATTTCCATTCCATCTACATTTTCTGTATGTTGGCGTCAAATTTCTCATAATGTTCTGTTACTATCTTTGTAACGTCTGTAGGATTTGTAGTGCTGTCTGCAATCCCTTTCATGCTATTAGAAGTGTGAGCCTTCTCTCTTTTTCCCTCGGCTGTGGTGGCTAGGATTCATGAATGTTTTCAAGAATGAGTTTATTTTTTGCCTTAATTGATTTTCTCTACTTTTTGGTTGTCTTCATTATTAGCTACCCTTGTCATTATTATTCCCACCTTCTGCCTTCATTTGAAATAATTTGCTATTTTAATCCTAAACTCTTGGTGTGATATGTTAGGTCATCGATTTTTTTAAAGGCTTTTCTAATTCATTCATGATTCTTAATTTTCTCAATTCATAGGTTTGATTTGTATTATTTACATGATCATTCATTGAAAACATTTTCCCACTTCTGTTTTGTTTTTTTTTTGTTTTGTTTTGATTTTGGTTTTCAGTTCACACATTGATTTTTGAGAAGTCTGTTGCATTATTTCCCAAATGTAAGGATATTAGTTATCTTTGAGGGTAGAATCAGGTGACTGCCAAAGGGCCCCAGG
>NW_020841448.1:530-1851 GCF_003676395.1 Aethalodelphis obliquidens | reverse complement strand
AGTGGAGAAAAGGGAACCCTCTTGCACTGTTGGTGGGAATGTAAATTGATACAGCCACTATGGAGAACATTATGGAGGTTCCTTAAAAAACTAAAAATAGAACTACCATATGACCCAGCAATCCCACTACTGGGCATATACCCTGAGAAAACCATAATTCAGAAGGAGTCATGTACCACTTTTTTTTTTTTTTTTCTATTTACCATAGCTAGGACATGGAAGCAACCTAAGTGTCCATCGACAGATGAATGGATAAAGAAGATGTGGCACATATATACAATGGAATATTACTCAGCCGTAAAAAGAAACTAAATTGAACTATTTGTAGTGAGGTGGGTGGGTCTAGAGTCTGTCATACAGAGTGAAGTAAGTCAGAAAGAGAAAAACAAATACCATATGCTAACACATATATATGTAACTAAAAAAAAAAAAGGTTATAAAGAAACTAAGGGCAGGACAGGAATAAAGACGCACATGTAGAGAATGGACTTGAGGAGACGAGGAGGGGCAAGGGTAAGCTGGGACAAAGTGAGAGAGTGGCATGGACATATATACACTAGCAAATGTAAAATAGATAGCTAGTGGGAAGCAGCCGTATAGCACAGGGAGATCAGCTGGGTGCTTTGTGACCACCTAGAGGGGTGGGATAGAGAGGGTGGGAGGGAGATGCAAGAGGGAGGAGATATGGGGATATATGTATATGTATAGCTGATTCACTTTGTTATACAGCAGAAACTAACACACCATTATAAAGCAATTATACTCCAATAAAGATGTTAAAAATAAAATAAGGGTGAAGGATTAAGACATCATTAAATTAAAAATGAAATCATTCCAAAGGAAAATAAAATCAACATTTAGATTGAGTCGATTCAGAAGACACATGGTTTACATAACACAGGATTTTTGTCATTTAAAACATGCCAGAATAAGACTGGCAGCTTGGGTCATGAGGGGATAACAGGGTGACTTAGGCCAAATCCAGTGAGATCAGATTTGTAGGGAAAATAATTTTGTCTCAAATCAGTAATGACAGGCTGACCTTGGGTTTAAGAAATCACCTTTAGAACACTGCTTTCTTCACTGGTACTGATTAATGGTAGATTTGCTCAAAGAATCAAGGTGTGTATGTTGAGATTACTGTAAATTCATGTATCTGTCGTTTTATAGGGAGCACGGAGCACTGAATAAACATAAAAAAATATGTGCTCTAAATCTTAAAAAGGAGACCATATTTCAGTTCTCAGAATGTTGTATTTTCTTATAAATTCCTGACAATTATGCATTTGCTGGATCTTTTTTTTTTTTTTTTTTTTTTTTT
>NW_020841448.1:0-430 GCF_003676395.1 Aethalodelphis obliquidens | reverse complement strand
TTGCGGTACGCGGGCCTCTCACAGTTGTGGCCTCTCCCGTTGCGGAGCACAGGCTCCGGACGCGCAGACTCAGCGGCCATAGCTCACGGGCCCAGCCGCTCCGCGGCACGTGGGATCCTCCCGGATCGGGGTACGAACCCGCATCCCCCTCATCAGCAGGCGGACTTTCAACCACTGCGCCACCAGGGGAGCCCCGTGCTGCTGGATCTTAAAACATCATTTTCAAAGTTGATTGCTATTCCAAAATAGATAGCTATGTTAATTTTGCCAAAACATTTACAAAGGTAGCAAACCTAAAGGTACCTCTGAAATATGGGCGGGGTTACTCTGTTTCCAAATGCTACCCTGGGATTAGGGTTGGAGCCACCACTTTCAAGCTTACGACTCTTGGGTTTTGGGGACCCTGGCAGATTGAAGTCCCATATCCCAT
>NW_020841447.1:0-1851 GCF_003676395.1 Aethalodelphis obliquidens | reverse complement strand
GGAGGGAGAGACTGTGGAAGGTCTGTGTGTGTGTAGAGCCCAGAGTGTTGTGGAGGGATAGACAGAGGTGTGTGTGCAGGTGTGTGCATGTGGAGATATTGACGTGTATGTGTGTATGTTGAGAGACTGGGGGGTCTGTATGTTTTGGGAAATGGGGTATGGGTATGGACAGAGAGAAATCTGTGTGTGTATGTGTGTATGTGTGTGTGTGTGTGTGTGTGTGTGTGTGTGTGTGTAGAGAGACTGGGATGTCTATGTTTTGGGCAATGGGAATGTCGGTGTGGACGGAGAGAAATCAGTGTGTGTGTGTATTCGTTTCTGTGTATGTAGAGATGGGACTATGTGTGAGCAGAGGGAGAGAAGGGGGTTTGGAGGGACATTAGGGGATGTGTGTGTGTATTGAGAGACTAGATTGTACATGCCTGTGGAGAGATGGGAGATGTGTGGAGGGAGAGATATTTCTCTGTATGTGTATGGAAGGTGAAACGGATGTGTGTGTGTGTGTGTGTGAATGTTGAGGAGAGAAGGAGATGTGCATGCCGAGGGTTAGACTGGTGTGTTGTGTGTGTGTGTGCATGGATGGGGTTGCTTGTGGAGGGAAAGAAGTGTGTGTGTGAGTGAGCAGACTGAGGTTTAAGTGTGGAGTTAGAGATGGAGGTATGGGTGTATGTGTGGAGAGACGTGTGTGTGTGTGTGTGTGTGTGTGTGTAGAAACTGGGCTCTGTTTGTGTTTGTTTGTACTTGTGGAGAGACTGGGGTGTGTGTGAGGGTGTCTGTATGATGAGATTGGGGTGTTTTTGGAGGGAGAGATGTGTGTGTGTGTGGAGGGAGTGACATGGTTGTGTGTGGGGTGTGTGTACAGATGCGGTCATTTTCTGTTTAGGGAGAGACGAGAGTATAGGTGTGGAGGGAGAGATGGTGTTGTGTGTGTGTGTGTGTGTGTGTTGTGTAGAGTTGGATATGTGTGGGTTTTAAGGGTGGGATGGGGGTGTTTATGTGAAGGGAGAGACTGCTGTGTGTGTGTGTATAGGGAGACACGAGTGTGTGTGTGGGGGTGAGAGACAGGTGTGTTTGTGTGTGGAGGGAGATAGGGGATGGTGTGTGTGTGTAGAGATGGGAGTGTGTGTGGTAGGAGAAAAGGGGGGAGCAGGTACAGAGAGTGATGGAGGGACAAATGGGGGTTGTGGAAGGAGAGACGTGTGTGTGTGAGAGTGCGTGTGTAGATGTAGAAACTGGGGGAAGTGGAGGGAGAGACAGGTGTATATGTGTAGAGACGGGTGTGTGTGGAGGGAGAGATAGGCATGTGTGTGTATTTGTGTGTGTGTAGTGGAGAGATGGGGTTGTGGAAAGAGAGGGTTGTGTGGGGGTTCTGTGTAGAGATGGACTTGTGTGTGTGAATGGACATACACAGAGAGTATGAGGGAGACACACGTGTTTGTGTGCATAGAGGGAGAGAGGCGTCTGTGTGTGTGTGTGTGTGTAGAGACTGGAGTGTGGGTGTGGAGTGAGAGATGGGAGGAGTCTGGGGCTGTGTGTTGGAACAAGAGATGCAGTGTGGGTCTGGGTATCCGTGTGTGTGTTGGAGACACTGGGGTGTTTGTGTGCACACATGCAGACGGGGGTGTGTGTATACAGACAGGGCTATGACTGGTTGGAGCAACAGTGGGGTGGAGGGCGAGATGGGTGTGAGTATATGTGTTTGTGTGAGGAGAGACTGGGGGGTGGGTGTGCAGGGGGGAGAGGGGAGGAATGTGTAGGGAGAGAACGAGGAGGGTGAAACCTATTTGTGTTGTGTGTAAAAGGTGTTGTGTCAGAGTGGAGGGAGAGACAGGGAAGTGTAAAGGGAGAGAC
>NW_020841446.1:0-1852 GCF_003676395.1 Aethalodelphis obliquidens | reverse complement strand
TGGATAGACCTAGAGTCTGTCATACAGAGTGAAGTAAGTCAGAAAGAAAAAGACAAATACCGTATGCTAACACATATATATGGAATTTAAGGGAAAAAAATGTCATGAAGAACCTAGGGGTAAGGCAGGAATAAAGACTCAGACCTCCTAGAGAACGGACTTGAGGTTATGGGGAGGGGGAAGGGTGAGCTGTGACAGGGCGAGAGTCATGGGCATATACACACTAACAAACGTAGTAAGGTAGATAGCTAGTGGGAAGCAGCCGCATGGCACAGGGATATTGGCTCGGTGCTTTGTGACAGCCTGGGGGGGTGGGATAGGGAGAGTGGGAGGGAGGGAGACGCAAGAGGGAAGACATCTGGGAACATATGTATATGTATGACTGATTCACTTTGTTATAAAGCAGAAACTAACACACCATTGTAAAGCAATTATACCCCAATAAAGATGTTAAAAATATATATATATATGGAATTTAAGAAAAAAAAATGTCATGAAGAACCTAGGGGTAAGACAGGAATAAAGACACAGACCTACGGGAGAACGGACTTGAGGATATGGGGAGGGGGAAGGGTGAGCTGTGACAAAGCGAGAGAGAGGCATGGGCATACATACACTAACAAACGTAAGGTAGATAGCTAGTGGGAAGCAGCCGCATAGCACGGGGATATCAGCTCGGTGCTTTGTGACCGCCTGGAGGGGTGGGATAGGGAGGGTGGGAGGGAGGGAGACGCAAGAGGGAAGAGATATGGGAACATATGTATATGTACAACTGATTCATTTTGCTATAAAGCAGAAATTAACACACCATTGTAAAGCAATTATACCCCAATAAACATGTTAAAAAAAGAAAAAAAATGTAAATGGACTACATGCTCCCACCAAAAGACACAGATTGGCTGAATGGATACAAAAACAAGACCCATATATTTGCTGTCTACAAGAGACCCACTTCAGACCTAGAGACACATAAAGTAGAAAGTAAGGGGATGGAAAAAGATATTCCATGCAAATGGAAACCAAAAGAAAGCTGGAGTAGCAATTCTCATATCACACATAATAGACTTTAAAATAAAGACTATTAAGAGACAAAGAAGGACATTACATAACGATCAAGGGATCAATCCAAAAAGAAGATACAACAATTGTAAATATTTATGCACCCAACATAGCAGCACCTCAATATATAAGGCAAATACTAACAGCCATAAAAGGGGAAATCGACAGTAACACATTCATAGTAGGGGACTTTAACACACCACTTTCACCAAAGGACAGATCATCCAAAATGAAAATAAAAAAGGAAACACAAGCTTTAAATGATACATTAAACAAGATGGACTTAATTGATAGTTATAGGACATTCCATCCAAAAACAACAGAATACACATTTTTCTCAAGTGCTCATGGAACATTCTCCAGGATAGATCATATCTTGGGTCACAAATCAAGCCTTGGTAAATTTAAGAAAACTGAAATTGTATCAAGTATCTTTTCCGACCACAAAGCCATGAGGACAGTATCAATTACAGGAAAAGGTCTGTAAAAAATACAAACACATGGAGGCTAAACAATACACAACTTAATAACGAAGTGATCAGTGAAGAAATCAAAGAGGAAATAAAAAATACCTAGAAACAAATGACAATGGAGACACGACGACCCAAAACGTATGGGATGCAGCAAAAGCAGTTCTAAGAGGGAAGTTTATAGCTATACAATCCTACCTTAGGGAACAGGAAACATCTCGAATAAACAACCTAAACTTGCACCTAAAGCAATCAGAGAAAGAAGCACAAAAAACCCCCAAAATTAGCAGAAGGAAAGAAATCATAAAAATCAGATCAGAAAT
>NW_020841445.1:0-1852 GCF_003676395.1 Aethalodelphis obliquidens | reverse complement strand
ATTTCTGATCTGATTTTTATGATTTCTTTCCTTCTGCTAATTTTGGGGGTTTTTTGTGCTTCTTTCTCTGATTGCTTTAGGTGCAAGTTTAGGTTGTTTATTCGAGATGTTTCCTGTTCCCTAAGGTAGGATTGTATAGCTATAAACTTCCCTCTTAGAACTGCTTTTGCTGCATCCCATACGTTTTGGGTCGTCGTGTCTCCATTGTCATTTGTTTCTAGGTATTTTTTATTTCCTCTTTGATTTCTTCACTGATCACTTCGTTATTAAGTTGTGTATTGTTTAGCCTCCATGTGTTTGTATTTTTTACAGACCTTTTCCTGTAATTGATACTGTCCTCATGGCTTTGTGGTCGGAAAAGATACTTGATACAATTTCAGTTTTCTTAAATTTACCAAGGCTTGATTTGTGACCCAAGATATGATCTATCCTGGAGAATGTTCCATGAGCACTAGAGAAAAATGTGTATTCTGTTGTTTTTGGATGGAATGTCCTATAACTATCAATTAAGTCCATCTTGTTTAATGTATCATTTAAAGCTTGTGTTTCCTTTTTTATTTTCATTTTGGATGATCTGTCCTTTGGTGAAAGTGGTGTGTTAAAGTCCCCTACTATGAATGTGTTACTGTCGATTTCCCCTTTTATGGCTGTTAGTATTTGCCTTATATATTGAGGTGCTGCTATGTTGGGTGCATAAATATTTACAATTGTTGTATCTTCTTTTTGGATTGATCCCTTGATCGTTATGTAATGTCCTTCTTTGTCTCTTAATAGTCTTTATTTTAAAGTCTATTATGTGTGATATGAGAATTGCTACTCCAGCTTTCTTTTGGTTTCCATTTGCATGGAATATCTTTTTCCATCCCCTTACTTTCTACTTTATGTGTCTCTAGGTCTGAAGTGGGTCTCTTGTAGACAGCAAATATATGGGTCTTGTTTTTGTATCCATTCAGCCAATCTGTGTCTTTTGGTGGGAGCATGTAGTCCATTTACATTTTTTTTCTTTTTTTAACATGTTTATTGGGGTATAATTGCTTTACAATGGTGTGTTAATTTCTGCTTTATAGCAAAATGAATCAGTTGTACATATACATATGTTCCCATATCTCTTCCCTCTTGCGTCTCCCTCCCTCCCACCCTCCCTATCCCACCCCTCCAGGCGGTCACAAAGCACCGAGCTGATATCCCCGTGCTATGCGGCTGCTTCCCACTAGCTATCTACCTTACGTTTGTTAGTGTATGTATGCCCATGCCTCTCTCTCGCTTTGTCACAGCTCACCCTTCCCCCTCCCCATATCCTCAAGTCCGTTCTCCCGTAGGTCTGTGTCTTTATTCCTGTCTTACCCCTAGGTTCTTCATGACATTTTTTTTTCTTAAATTCCATATATATATATATTTTTAACATCTTTATTGGGGTATAATTGCTTTACAATGGTGTGTTAGTTTCTGCTTTATAACAAAGTGAATCAGTCATACATATACATATGTTCCCAGATGTCTTCCCTCTTGCGTCTCCCTCCCTCCCACTCTCCCTATCCCACCCCCCCAGGCTGTCACAAAGCACCGAGCCAATATCCCTGTGCCATGCGGCTGCTTCCCACTAGCTATCTACCTTACTACGTTTGTTAGTGTGTATATGCCCATGACTCTCGCCCTGTCACAGCTCACCCTTCCCCCTCCCCATAACCTCAAGTCCGTTCTCTAGGAGGTCTGAGTCTTTATTCCTGCCTTACCCCTAGGTTCTTCATGACATTTTTTTCCCTTAAATTCCATATATATGTGTTAGCATACGGTATTTGTCTTTTTCTTTCTGACTTACTTCACTCTGTATGACAGACTCTAGGTCTATCCA
>NW_020841444.1:0-1852 GCF_003676395.1 Aethalodelphis obliquidens | reverse complement strand
ATTTCTGATCTGATTTTTATGATTTCTTTCCTTCTGCTAATTTTGGGGGTTTTTTGTGCTTCTTTCTCTGATTGCTTTAGGTGCAAGTTTAGGTTGTTTATTCGAGATGTTTCCTGTTCCCTAAGGTAGGATTGTATAGCTATAAACTTCCCTCTTAGAACTGCTTTTGCTGCATCCCATACGTTTTGGGTCGTCGTGTCTCCATTGTCATTTGTTTCTAGGTATTTTTTATTTCCTCTTTGATTTCTTCACTGATCACTTCGTTATTAAGTTGTGTATTGTTTAGCCTCCATGTGTTTGTATTTTTTACAGACCTTTTCCTGTAATTGATACTGTCCTCATGGCTTTGTGGTCGGAAAAGATACTTGATACAATTTCAGTTTTCTTAAATTTACCAAGGCTTGATTTGTGACCCAAGATATGATCTATCCTGGAGAATGTTCCATGAGCACTAGAGAAAAATGTGTATTCTGTTGTTTTTGGATGGAATGTCCTATAACTATCAATTAAGTCCATCTTGTTTAATGTATCATTTAAAGCTTGTGTTTCCTTTTTTATTTTCATTTTGGATGATCTGTCCTTTGGTGAAAGTGGTGTGTTAAAGTCCCCTACTATGAATGTGTTACTGTCGATTTCCCCTTTTATGGCTGTTAGTATTTGCCTTATATATTGAGGTGCTGCTATGTTGGGTGCATAAATATTTACAATTGTTGTATCTTCTTTTTGGATTGATCCCTTGATCGTTATGTAATGTCCTTCTTTGTCTCTTAATAGTCTTTATTTTAAAGTCTATTATGTGTGATATGAGAATTGCTACTCCAGCTTTCTTTTGGTTTCCATTTGCATGGAATATCTTTTTCCATCCCCTTACTTTCTACTTTATGTGTCTCTAGGTCTGAAGTGGGTCTCTTGTAGACAGCAAATATATGGGTCTTGTTTTTGTATCCATTCAGCCAATCTGTGTCTTTTGGTGGGAGCATGTAGTCCATTTACATTTTTTTTCTTTTTTTAACATGTTTATTGGGGTATAATTGCTTTACAATGGTGTGTTAATTTCTGCTTTATAGCAAAATGAATCAGTTGTACATATACATATGTTCCCATATCTCTTCCCTCTTGCGTCTCCCTCCCTCCCACCCTCCCTATCCCACCCCTCCAGGCGGTCACAAAGCACCGAGCTGATATCCCCGTGCTATGCGGCTGCTTCCCACTAGCTATCTACCTTACGTTTGTTAGTGTATGTATGCCCATGCCTCTCTCTCGCTTTGTCACAGCTCACCCTTCCCCCTCCCCATATCCTCAAGTCCGTTCTCCCGTAGGTCTGTGTCTTTATTCCTGTCTTACCCCTAGGTTCTTCATGACATTTTTTTTTCTTAAATTCCATATATATATATATTTTTAACATCTTTATTGGGGTATAATTGCTTTACAATGGTGTGTTAGTTTCTGCTTTATAACAAAGTGAATCAGTCATACATATACATATGTTCCCAGATGTCTTCCCTCTTGCGTCTCCCTCCCTCCCACTCTCCCTATCCCACCCCCCCAGGCTGTCACAAAGCACCGAGCCAATATCCCTGTGCCATGCGGCTGCTTCCCACTAGCTATCTACCTTACTACGTTTGTTAGTGTGTATATGCCCATGACTCTCGCCCTGTCACAGCTCACCCTTCCCCCTCCCCATAACCTCAAGTCCGTTCTCTAGGAGGTCTGAGTCTTTATTCCTGCCTTACCCCTAGGTTCTTCATGACATTTTTTTCCCTTAAATTCCATATATATGTGTTAGCATACGGTATTTGTCTTTTTCTTTCTGACTTACTTCACTCTGTATGACAGACTCTAGGTCTATCCA
>NW_020841443.1:0-1852 GCF_003676395.1 Aethalodelphis obliquidens | reverse complement strand
TTCGCTGTCCTCACATTTCATCTTCTAGGTCCACTTGGAATCCAGCTTCAAATGTAAGGGATGCAGATGAAATATTTATTATGAAACAACAAGGTATCTAAAATTTAAGAAGTATAAGTCAAAGTAATGGAAATGTGTTACTGAAATTGTAAATGTCCAACTCTTCTCTGGGGCAACATAAATTAAAATTAATAATAATAATTCAAGGTATTGATTTTGTTTCAACCATTGCTAAATCCATTGAGTCATTCAAGTTACAATCATTCATAAACTGAGATCCATCACGGATAAAATTTATTGTTAGGAAATCGTCATTCTAACTGATGAAATCTCACTCTCTCATCAAGGATCTGTGTCTCTGTGGACAGGCAGCACAGTTCTCACCAGCAACACAGGAAGGAGGGTACATTGGTACACTTCTGTTTTTCCAGAAGAGCATCTCTGAAGAAGTCCCTCCTCTGTTTTCTCATTCCCTCCTTGTGGTATCTGAATGAGCCGTTGAGTGTACTGTGACATGTTCCCACATGAAGTTCCCATGGCTTAGGAAGTGAAAGTTTAACTTCACTTTTCATTGTAATAGAAACATAACCAGTAATAATTTAGAAGCAAAAAGAAATACATTTAAAATTTATCCAGAGGCAAACTACAGATTGGCAGAAATTATTTACAAAAGACATATCTAGTATATCTGATTGTTATCTAATATGTACCAAGAAGCCTTAAACTCAACAATAAGAAAGAAACAAAAGGATTAAAAAATAGGCTAAAACCCTTAACAGACACCTGACCAAAAAGACAAAGAGTTTGCAGATAAGGCTGTGGGAGAACGTATGTCACAGGGAAGTGGCATTCTGAACAAGGACATATCCCTGAAAACTTACAAGAGTGGATCAGATCAGGACTCTGAGAACCTTAAACACCTGCAGGATGTGAACAGCAGGGGGTCCATTCACAGCTGGTGGGGATGCAGAACAGGGTGCACCTTGGGAGACATTTTGGGGGCTTCCTGCAAAACTAAACATACTCTTATCTATGTTTCAGCAATAGTGCTCCTTTGTATGTATCTGAAAGACAGTAAGACTTTGGTCCAGAGAAAACCCTGCACACGATGCTCACTTAGCTTTATTCATATTTGCCACAATTTGGAAAAGACCAAGAGGTCCTTTCATAGGGAATGACGAATAAACTGTGTACACCAGACAATGGACACTGAAATGTCACACCTATTTGGAAGAAATATCGAATGGTGAGATGGAAATGCAGAAAAGAGATGCCAGAAGAACACACCTGGCAAGGTGATGTCAGTAGAGTGACAGTGGCCGTGAGAACTGAGGTTCCTAAGAGGTTGTGCAGCGTGAGGCTGAAGAGAAGACAACTTGGACATGTCAGCAGGGAAATCTCCTCCTCTTCCCCTCCTGAGTTCCTGAGGCTGGGCTGATAATAAAACTAACAAAGACAGAATAACACCAGAAAAGAAAACCATTTTAACCATAGGCATGGACGTGCCATAGAAATGGACCCAGAAGGGACCAAAGCAGGCAGCTTTTATATATTTAGACAAAGATGCAATATTTGTGAGGAACTGGTAGAAGGAGGAAATGTATGCTTTTGGTGCTCAAATAGTGAAGAACCTAAGCAGAGTATGTGGGTGGCTAGTGCATTAAAAAAAGAATAAGTTTTGTTCATAGAGGCTTCCAGGCCTGAATTCCCCATCCCTGGTGATAAGAGTGTCCCCGTGCAAAGGAAAGCAGGGTCCAGCTGCTGGGTCCTGAAAAACCAATAAAGAGGCAAAGTTGGTGAAAGGAAAGTTTGCTTTATTTTGGCTGCCTGCACCCGGGGGTGGGGGACTGAC
>NW_020841442.1:0-1852 GCF_003676395.1 Aethalodelphis obliquidens | reverse complement strand
TGGATAGACCTAGAGTCTGTCATACAGAGTGAAGTAAGTCAGAAAGAAAAAGACAAATACCGTATGCTAACACATATATATGGAATTTAAGGGAAAAAAATGTCATGAAGAACCTAGGGGTAAGGCAGGAATAAAGACTCAGACCTCCTAGAGAACGGACTTGAGGTTATGGGGAGGGGGAAGGGTGAGCTGTGACAGGGCGAGAGTCATGGGCATATACACACTAACAAACGTAGTAAGGTAGATAGCTAGTGGGAAGCAGCCGCATGGCACAGGGATATTGGCTCGGTGCTTTGTGACAGCCTGGGGGGGTGGGATAGGGAGAGTGGGAGGGAGGGAGACGCAAGAGGGAAGACATCTGGGAACATATGTATATGTATGACTGATTCACTTTGTTATAAAGCAGAAACTAACACACCATTGTAAAGCAATTATACCCCAATAAAGATGTTAAAAATATATATATATATGGAATTTAAGAAAAAAAAATGTCATGAAGAACCTAGGGGTAAGACAGGAATAAAGACACAGACCTACGGGAGAACGGACTTGAGGATATGGGGAGGGGGAAGGGTGAGCTGTGACAAAGCGAGAGAGAGGCATGGGCATACATACACTAACAAACGTAAGGTAGATAGCTAGTGGGAAGCAGCCGCATAGCACGGGGATATCAGCTCGGTGCTTTGTGACCGCCTGGAGGGGTGGGATAGGGAGGGTGGGAGGGAGGGAGACGCAAGAGGGAAGAGATATGGGAACATATGTATATGTACAACTGATTCATTTTGCTATAAAGCAGAAATTAACACACCATTGTAAAGCAATTATACCCCAATAAACATGTTAAAAAAAGAAAAAAAATGTAAATGGACTACATGCTCCCACCAAAAGACACAGATTGGCTGAATGGATACAAAAACAAGACCCATATATTTGCTGTCTACAAGAGACCCACTTCAGACCTAGAGACACATAAAGTAGAAAGTAAGGGGATGGAAAAAGATATTCCATGCAAATGGAAACCAAAAGAAAGCTGGAGTAGCAATTCTCATATCACACATAATAGACTTTAAAATAAAGACTATTAAGAGACAAAGAAGGACATTACATAACGATCAAGGGATCAATCCAAAAAGAAGATACAACAATTGTAAATATTTATGCACCCAACATAGCAGCACCTCAATATATAAGGCAAATACTAACAGCCATAAAAGGGGAAATCGACAGTAACACATTCATAGTAGGGGACTTTAACACACCACTTTCACCAAAGGACAGATCATCCAAAATGAAAATAAAAAAGGAAACACAAGCTTTAAATGATACATTAAACAAGATGGACTTAATTGATAGTTATAGGACATTCCATCCAAAAACAACAGAATACACATTTTTCTCAAGTGCTCATGGAACATTCTCCAGGATAGATCATATCTTGGGTCACAAATCAAGCCTTGGTAAATTTAAGAAAACTGAAATTGTATCAAGTATCTTTTCCGACCACAAAGCCATGAGGACAGTATCAATTACAGGAAAAGGTCTGTAAAAAATACAAACACATGGAGGCTAAACAATACACAACTTAATAACGAAGTGATCAGTGAAGAAATCAAAGAGGAAATAAAAAATACCTAGAAACAAATGACAATGGAGACACGACGACCCAAAACGTATGGGATGCAGCAAAAGCAGTTCTAAGAGGGAAGTTTATAGCTATACAATCCTACCTTAGGGAACAGGAAACATCTCGAATAAACAACCTAAACTTGCACCTAAAGCAATCAGAGAAAGAAGCACAAAAAACCCCCAAAATTAGCAGAAGGAAAGAAATCATAAAAATCAGATCAGAAAT
>NW_020841441.1:0-1854 GCF_003676395.1 Aethalodelphis obliquidens | reverse complement strand
GTATCCTCCAAAACATCCAGATAATAATATCATGGATTCAGTATATAGTTGTTTAATAGAAAACAACTAACCACTGCAGAATACTAGTGTCTCTCAAGGTGTGTTCAGTGGATCATAAATCCTACGAGACAGTCCATGACGGAAGATTTCAAGTAAATTTGGGATCTGTTGTCCACTACATCTCCTTATCAGAGACTCATAATTCACAAGACTCGTAAAAAGCTCTGTAGCCAAAGAAACTGTTGACTTACTTTGACCCAGTATTTCTCTTACAAGAATATCAGTTCTGGAGGTCAAGGACATTTTCCACCTCTAATACAACATCTCTACTGCCTAGTAGAGTGCCTGGCACTTAGTAGACACCTAATAAATATTTGAATAAGTTTCAACATACATTCCCCTTTTAAGCTATAGAAGAAAAACATAGTATATAGTAGATTTTGATTTACTTGGGGAGAATAATCATATGAATAGATAAATTTACACAAATCATTTTAAATGATTTTTTTCCCACAAATCTACACAATTGCACATTTAGTGGTGATAGTAAACGAACTACATTTGCTTCTGAAAACTTGCTAAGAAGCATGGCTACTAAAAACTACAACTTGAACCCAAAACAATTGATCTAGTTCATCGGTCCCCACTCCTTAGCAGTTTTAATATAGAAGAAAATAGACGCATATATTTCTTTTCTGCCATAATATGACATCATATAAGGAATGCTATTTCATTAGCTAGAAATAAGATTTGCTTTTGTTATTTTAGTACATTTGATCACATAAGGATAATTCTAGATTTTTTGCCCTCCTGTGACTCTCACAGCATCCGCATCTAAAATAGACTTTGGAGATTTAGATCAAATGTCATAGCAATTGTCCTAGACTGCTTACTACGTGCTTTCACTATAGATTTTAATGTCAATAGAGAAAGGAGAAGGAAAAGTCAGAGGGAAATGAAACAGGTGTATGCAACACCCCTCTCTACTACCGACATTTCTCAGAATTCTGGGGGAAGTTGCATCTATAAGGGGCAAGTTTTTCACCATGGAACTCACGGTGGTTGAACTTCTCGTGAAGAATTTTTTTTTCCACTACTGAAGAAAAATATGTTTGATTTTACCATAACTGAAAAGTTCTCCTGTTTCTACTTCTGAGGTTTGCCCTCAAGACTACTGTTTACCTAATGGAAGTGACTCCTATGCATGGAGGAAAAAGTGCACCATTTGAAGGAAAAGCTAAAGGAGTGATATTCAGGTAGCTCCTCATTCCACCAATGAAAACATACACACAGATTTTCCACTTTACACCTCATTTTCCACCTTATTTTCATGATTTTGAAATGAATATGTAGGGTCTGATGAGTTTGTCGATAGTCTATAATTATTAGTGTTATTAAAATAGAATACAAATGATAAGCCATATGTAAAAATGCTGTGTGAATAAACTGCTATACCCCAAATAATACAAATGAGTGAATGGCAGTAAATGCTAAGAGGGATTAACAACATAAAGGATATTAAAAAAATGATGACCGTATTTCATATTTATGGGTCTTTTTCTCTCTTACTCTTTTTTTTTTTCTTTTTTTGCGGTATGCGGGCCTCTCACTGTTGCGGCCTCTCCCGTTGCGGAGCACAGGCTCCGGATGCGCAGGCTCAGCGGCCATGGCTCACGGGCCCAGCCGCTCCGCGGCATGCAGGATCTTCCCGGACCGGGGCACAAACCCGCGTCCCCTGCATCGGCAGGCAGAACACTCAACCACTGCGCCACCAGGGAAGCCCTTCCCTCTCACTCTTACTCAACTCCTAAATAACTAAGAGAATATGCTCACAAATGGTAAGCATGTTTTGGA
>NW_020841440.1:824-1854 GCF_003676395.1 Aethalodelphis obliquidens | reverse complement strand
GTCCCCTAATCCTAACTCGTACGCTAACACTAACCCGTGCCCTCACCCTAAAACGTTGTCGTACCCTAAACTGGACCCTAAACAGTCCCCGTCCCTTAACCCTAACCCTAGCCCGAACCCTAACCCTAAACCTTCCCCGAAGCCTTACCCTCACCCGTACCCTAATCCTAACCCGTACGCTAACACTAACCCGTGCCCTCACACGTACGCTCACCCTAAACAGTTGTCGTACCCTCAACTGGACCCTAAACCGTCCCCGTCCCCGAACCCTAACCCTAGTCCGAACCCTAACTCTATCCCTTCCCCGAAGCCTTACCCTCACCCGTCCCCTAATCCTAACCCGAACGCTAACACTAACCCAAGCCCTCACACGTACGCTCACACTAAACCGTTGTCGTACACTCACCTGAACCCTAAACCGTGCCCGTCCCCAAACCCTAACCCTAGCCCGAACCCTAACCCTAAACCCTCCCCTAAGCCTTACCCTCAGCCGTCCCCTAATCCTAACCCGTACGCTAACACTAACCCATGCCCTCACACGTACGCTCACCCTAAAACATTGTCGTACCCTCACCTGGACCCTAAACCGTCCCCGTCCCCTAACCCTAACCCGAACCCTAACCCTAAACCTTCCCCGAAGCCTTACCCTCACCCGTACCCTAATCCTAACCCGTACGCTAACACTAACCCGTGCCCTCACACGTACGCTCTCCCTAAACCGTTGTCGTACCCTAACCTGGACCCTAAACCATCCCTTAACCCTAACCGTAACCCTAGCCCGAACCCTAACACTAACCCCTCCTCGAAGCCTTACCCTCACCCGTCCCCTAATCCTAACCCGTACGCTAACACTAACCCGCGCTCTCACACGTACGCTCACCCTAAAGCGTTGTCGTACCCTCACCTGGACCCTAAACCGTCCCCGTCCCCTACCACTAACCCTAGCCCGAACCCTAACCCTAACCCTTCCCCGAAGCCTTACCCTCACCTGTCCCCTAATCCTAACCCGTACGCCACACTAACCCGTGAC
>NW_020841440.1:454-724 GCF_003676395.1 Aethalodelphis obliquidens | reverse complement strand
CGAACCCTAACCCTAACCCCTCCCCGAAGCCTTACCCTCACCTGTCCTCTAATCCTAACCCGTACGCTAACACTAACCCGTGCCCTCACACGTACGCTCACCCTAAAGCGTTGTCGTACCCACCTGGACTCTAACCCGTCCCCGTCCCGAAACCCTAACCTTAGTCCGAACCCTAACCCTAACCCTTCCCCGAAGCCTTACCCTCACCCGTCCCCTAATCCAAACCCGTACACTAACACTAACCCGTGCCCTCACACGTACGCTCACCCT
>NW_020841440.1:0-354 GCF_003676395.1 Aethalodelphis obliquidens | reverse complement strand
CTCACACGTACGCTCACCCTCAAACGTTGTCGTACCCTCACCTGGACGCTAAACCGTCCCCGTCCCCTAACCCTAACCCTAGCCCGAACCCTAACCGTAACCCTTCCCCGACGCCTTACCCTCACCCATCCCCTAATAATAACCCGAACGCTAACACTAACCCGTGCCCTCACACGTACGCTCACCCTAAACCGTTGTCGTACCCTCAGCTGGACCCTAAACCGTCCCCATCCCTAACCCTAACCCTAGCCCGAACCCTAAACCTAACCCTTCCCCGAAGCCTTACCCTCACCCGTCCCCTAATCCCAACCCGTACGCTAACACTAACCCTTGCCCTCACACGTACGCTCACCC
>NW_020841439.1:1656-1854 GCF_003676395.1 Aethalodelphis obliquidens | reverse complement strand
TGAATGGATAAAGAAGATGTGGCACATATATACAATGGAATATTACTCAGCCATAAAAAGAAACGAAATTGAGCTATTTGTAATGAGGTGGATAGACCTAGAGTCTGTCATACAGAGTGAAGTAAGTCAGAAAGAAAAAGACAAATACCGTATGCTAACACATATATATGGAATTTAAGAAAAAAAAAATGTCATGAA
>NW_020841439.1:0-1556 GCF_003676395.1 Aethalodelphis obliquidens | reverse complement strand
GACAAATACCATATGCTAACACATATATATGGAATTTAAGAAAAAAAAATGTCATGAAGAACCTAGGAGTAGGGCAGGAATAAAGACGCAGACCTCCTAGAGAACAGACTTGAGGTTATGGGGAGGGGGAAGGGTGAGCTGTGACACGGCGAGAGAGAGTCATGGACATATACACACTAACAAACGTAGTAAGGTAGATAGCTAGTGAGAAGCAGCCACATGGCACAGGGATATTGGCTCGGTGCTTTGTGACCGCCTGGAGGGGTGGGATAGGGAGGGTGGGAGGGAGGGAGACGTAAGAGGGAAGACATATGGGAACATATGTTTATGTATGACTGATTCACTTTGTTATAAAGCAGAAACTAACACACCATTGTAAAGCAATTATACCCCAATAAAGATGTTAAAAAAAAAAAAGCAGCAAGGGAAAAACAACAAATAACACACAAGGGAGTCCCCATAAGGTTAACAGCTGATCTTTCAGCAGAAACTCTGCAAGCCAGAAGGGAGTGGCAGGACATACTGAAAGTGATGAAGGAGAAAAACCTGCAACCAAGATTACCCAGCAAGGATCTCATTCAGATTTGATGGAGAAATTAAAACCTTTACAGACAAGCAAAAGCTGAGAGAGTTCAGCACCACCAAACCAGCTTTACAACAAATGCTAAAGGAACTTCTCTAGGCAAGAAACAAAGAGAAGGAAAAAACCTACAATAACGAACCCAAAACAATTTAGAAAATGGGAATAGGAACATACATATTGATAATTACCTTAAATGTAAATGGACTAAATGCTCCCACCAAAAGACACAGATTGGCTGAATGGATACAAAAACAAGACCCATATATATGCTGTCTACAAGAGACCCACTTCAGACCTAGAGACACATACAGACTGAAGGTAAGGGGATGGAAAAAGATATTCCATGCAAATGGAAACCAAAAGAAAGCTGGAGTAGCAATTCTCATATCAGAAAAAATAGACTTTAAAATAAAGAGTATTAGAAGAGACAAAGAAGGACACTACATAATGATCAAGGGATCGATCCAAGAAGAAGATATAACAATTGTAAATATTTATGCACCCAACATAGGAGCACCTCAATACATAAGGCAAATACTAACAGCCATAAAAGGGGAAATCGACAGTAACACATTCATAGTAGGGGACTTTAACACCCCACTTTCACCCATGGACAGATCATCCAAAATGAAAATAAATAAGGAAACACAAGCTTTAAATGATACATTAAATAAGATGGACTTAATTGATATTTATAGGACACTCCATCCAAAAACAACAGAATACACATTTTTCTCAAGTGCTCATGGAACATTCTCCAGGATAGATCATATCTTGGGTCAAAAATCAAGCCTTGGTAAATTTAAGAAAATTGAAACTGTATCAAGTATCTTTTCCGACCACAACGCCATGAGACTAGATATCAATTACAGGAAAAGATCTGTAAAAAATACAAACACATGGAGGCTAAACAATACACTACTTAATAACGAAGTGATCACTGAAGAAATCAAAGAGGAAATCAAAAAATACC
>NW_020841438.1:0-1855 GCF_003676395.1 Aethalodelphis obliquidens | reverse complement strand
TCCATCCCCTCATTTTCAGTCTGTATGTGTCCCTAGGTCTGAAGTGGATCTCTTGTAGACAGCATATATATGGGTCTTGTTTTTGTATCTATTCAGCCAATCTGTCTTTTGGTGGGAGCATTTAGTCCATTTACATTTAAGGTAATTATCGATATGTATATTCCTATTCCCATTTTCTTAGTTGTTTTGGGTTCATTATTGTAGGTCTTTTCCTTTTCTTGTGTTTCTTGCCTAGAGAAGATCCTTTAGCATTTGTGGTAAAGCTGGTTTGGTGGTGCTGATCTCTCTCAGCTTTTGCTTGTCTGTAAAGTTTTTTATTTCTCCATCAAATCTGAATGAGACCCTTGCTGTGTAGAGTAATCTTGGTTGTAGGTTTTTCTCCTTCATCACTTTAAATATGTCCTGCCAGTCCCTTCTGGCTTGCAGAGTTTCTGCTGAAAGATCAGCTGTTAACCTTATGGGGATTCCCTTGTGTGTTACTTGTTGTTTTTCCCTTGCTGCTTTTAATATGTTTTCTTTGTATTAAATTTTGATAGTTTGATTAATATGTGTCTTGGCGTATTTCTCCTTGGATTTATCCTGTATGGGACTCTCTGTGCTTCCTGGACTTGATTAACTATTTCCTTTCCCATATTAGGGAAGTTTTCAACTATAATCTCTTCAAATATTTTCTCAGTCCCTTTCTTTTTCTCTTCTTCTTCTGGAACACCTATAATTCGAATGTTGATGCGTTTAATGTTGTCCCAGAGGTCTCTGAGACTGTCCTCAGTTCTATTTATTCTTTTTTCATTATTCTGCTCTGCAGTAGTTATTTCCACTTTTTATTTTCCAGGTCACTTATCCATTCTTATGCCTTAGTTATTTGGCTATTGATCCCATCTAAAGTATTTTTAATTTCATTTATTGTTTTGTTCATCATTGCTTGTTTCATCTTTAGTTCTTCTAGGTCCTTGTTAAATGTTTCTTGTATTTTGTCTATTCTATATCCAAGATTTTGGATCATCTTTACTATCATTATTCTGAATTCTTTTTCAGGTAGACTGCCTATTTCCTCTTCATTTGTTAGGTCTGGTGGGTTTTTACCTTGCTCCTTCATCTGCTGTGTGTTTTTCTGTCTTCTCATTTTTCTTATCTTACTGTGTTTGGGGTCTCCTTTTTTGAGGCTACAGGTTTGTAGTTCCCGTTGTTTTTGGTGTCTGTCTCCAGTGGCTAAAGTTGGTTCAGTGGGTTGTGTAGGCTTCCTGATGGAAGGGACTAGTGCCTGTGTTCTGGTGGATGAGGCTGGATCTTGACTTTCTGGTGGGTAGGTCCACGTCTGGTGCTGTGTTTGCGGATGTCTGTGGCTTTATTATGATTTTAGGCAGCCTCTCTGCTAATGGGTGGTGTTGAGTTCCTGTCTTGCTAGTTGTTTGGCCTATGGTGTCCAGCACTGTAGCTTGCTGGTCGTTGAGTAAAGCTGGGTGCTGCTGTGGAGATGGAGATCTCTGGGAGATTATCGACATTTGATATTATGTGGAGCTGGGAGGTCTCTTGTGGAGCAGTGTTCTGAAGTTAGCTCACCCACCTCAGAGGCACAGCACTGACTCCTGGCTGCAGCACAAAGAGCCTTTCATCCACACGGCTCAGAATTAAAGGGATAAAAAGTAGAAAGAAAGAAAGAAAAAAGAAAGAAAGAAAGAAAGGAAGAAAGGAAGGAAGGAAGAAAGAAAGAAAGGAAGGAAGGCAGGAAGGAAGGAAGAAAGAAAGGAGGGAGGGAGGGAGGGAGGAAGGAAGGAAGAAAGAAAGAAAGGAAGGAAGGCAGGAAGGAAGGAAGAAAGAAAGGAGGGAGGGAGGGAGGGAGGAAGGAAGGAAGGAA
>NW_020841437.1:0-1855 GCF_003676395.1 Aethalodelphis obliquidens | reverse complement strand
GGAGGGAGAGACTGTGGAAGGTCTGTGTGTGTGTAGAGCCCAGAGTGTTGTGGAGGGATAGACAGAGGTGTGTGTGCAGGTGTGTGCATGTGGAGATATTGACGTGTATGTGTGTATGTTGAGAGACTGGGGGGTCTGTATGTTTTGGGAAATGGGGTATGGGTATGGACAGAGAGAAATCTGTGTGTGTATGTGTGTGTGTGTGTGTGTGTGTGTGTGTGTGTGTGTGTGTGTGTGTAGAGAGACTGGGATGTCTATGTTTTGGGCAATGGGAATGTCGGTGTGGACGGAGAGAAATCAGTGTGTGTGTGTATTCGTTTCTGTGTATGTAGAGATGGGACTATGTGTGAGCAGAGGGAGAGAAGGGGGTTTGGAGGGACATTAGGGGATGTGTGTGTGTATTGAGAGACTAGATTGTACATGCCTGTGGAGAGATGGGAGATGTGTGGAGGGAGAGATATTTCTCTGTATGTGTATGGAAGGTGAAACGGATGTGTGTGTGTGTGTGTGTGAATGTTGAGGAGAGAAGGAGATGTGCATGCCGAGGGTTAGACTGGTGTGTTGTGTGTGTGTGTGCATGGATGGGGTTGCTTGTGGAGGGAAAGAAGTGTGTGTGTGAGTGAGCAGACTGAGGTTTAAGTGTGGAGTTAGAGATGGAGGTATGGGTGTATGTGTGGAGAGACGTGTGTGTGTGTGTGTGTGTGTGTGTGTGGAGAAACTGGGCTCTGTTTGTGTTTGTTTGTACTTGTGGAGAGACTGGGGTGTGTGTGAGGGTGTCTGTATGATGAGATTGGGGTGTTTCTGGAGGGAGAGATGTGTGTGTGTGTGGAGGGAGTGACATGGTTGTGTGTGGGGTGTGTGTACAGATGCGGTCATTTTCTGTTTAGGGAGAGACGAGAGTATAGGTGTGGAGGGAGAGATGGTGTTGTGTGTGTGTGTGTGTGTGTGTTGTGTAGAGTTGGATATGTGTGGGTTTTAAGGGTGGGATGGGGGTGTTTATGTGAAGGGAGAGACTGCTGTGTGTGTGTGTATAGGGAGACACGAGTGTGTGTGTGGGGGTGAGAGACAGGTGTGTTTGTGTGTGGAGGGAGATAGGGGATGGTGTGTGTGTGTAGAGATGGGAGTGTGTGTGGTAGGAGAAAAGGGGGGAGCAGGTACAGAGAGTGATGGAGGGACAAATGGGGGTTGTGGAAGGAGAGACGTGTGTGTGTGAGAGTGCGTGTGTAGATGTAGAAACTGGGGGAAGTGGAGGGAGAGACAGGTGTATATGTGTAGAGACGGGTGTGTGTGGAGGGAGAGATAGGCATGTGTGTGTATTTGTGTGTGTGTAGTGGAGAGATGGGGTTGTGGAAAGAGAGGGTTGTGTGGGGGTTCTGTGTAGAGATGGACTTGTGTGTGTGAATGGACATACACAGAGAGTATGAGGGAGACACACGTGTTTGTGTGCATAGAGGGAGAGAGGCGTCTGTGTGTGTGTGTGTGTGTAGAGACTGGAGTGTGGGTGTGGAGTGAGAGATGGGAGGAGTCTGGGGCTGTGTGTTGGAACAAGAGATGCAGTGTGGGTCTGGGTATCCGTGTGTGTGTTGGAGACACTGGGGTGTTTGTGTGCACACATGCAGACGGGGGTGTGTGTATACAGACAGGGCTATGACTGGTTGGAGCAACAGTGGGGTGGAGGGCGAGATGGGTGTGAGTATATGTGTTTGTGTGAGGAGAGACTGGGGGGTGGGTGTGCAGGGGGGAGAGGGGAGGAATGTGTAGGGAGAGAACGAGGAGGGTGAAACCTATTTGTGTTGTGTGTAAAAGGTGTTGTGTCAGAGTGGAGGGAGAGACAGGGAAGTGTAAAGGGAGAGAC
>NW_020841436.1:0-1855 GCF_003676395.1 Aethalodelphis obliquidens | reverse complement strand
AGCATTCTGGGGATATCAACATCACTAAGACTTAGTTCCAGAACTACTAATATGAGAGGTTTCTGATTGGAATATCAGAGACAAATGGGTTCAGATTTATTTTTTTTTTAGTACGCGGGCCTCTCACTGTTGTGGCCTCTCCCGCTGCGGAGCACAGGCTCCGGACGCACAGGCTTTTTCTTCCAAGTTCAACAACTTGGGGACATTTTCTTGTTTAATTCAAGAAAATGATCAAGTTTGATACTCCACTGCCAGATATGGTCCTTCTGAGATATTACATATACTTAACTGCTGTAGCTTGGTATTAGTATCCCATGAAAGCTGGAACAGAGAATGAATTTCTAGCTACAGTATCACTATAGCATTGCAAGATGCATACCATCTGGTCCTGACAGTAGACCAAAGGGTATAATAAGATTTTTCAAAGTTGAGGGAAACCAGGGAGTTCCCTGGCAGTCCAGTGGTAGGACTCGGTGCTTTCACTGCCATGGCCTGGGTTCAATCCCTGGTCGGGAACTAAGATCCTGCAAGTTTTGCACCATGGCCAAAAAAAAAAAAAAAAAAAAAAAAAATTGAGGGATAGCAGAGAAAACTCTAATTTTAAAAGATACATGCAAGTTCACAGTAGCACTATTTATAATAGGCAAGACATGGAAGCAACCTAAATGTCCATCAACAGATGAATAGATAAAGAAGATGTGGTATATATATATATATATATATATACACATACACACACACACAATGGAATATTATGCAGCCATAAAAAGAATGAAATAATGCCTTTTGCAGCAACATGCATGGACTTAGAGTTTACCATATTAAGTGAAGTAAGTCAGACAGAAAAAGACAAATATATGATATCACTTATTTGTGGAATCTAAAAAGATGATACAAATGAACTTATTTACAAAACAGAAATAGAGTCAAAGACTTATGGCTACCAAAGGGGAGTGGGGGAGGGAGGGATAAATTAGGAGTTGGGATTAACATATACACACTACTATATATAAAATTGGTAAACAACAAGGACCTACTCTTTAGCACAGGGAACTATACTCAATATCTTGTAATAACCTATAATGCAAAAGAACCTGAAAAAGTATATATATATATATATATATATATATATACACACACACACACACACACACATACACACACATGTATAACTGAATCACTTTGCTGTACACTGGAAACTAAAATTGTAAATTAACTATACTTCAATAAAAATAATTTTTTAAAAGTTGAGGGATAAATTATACTATGTGGAAATAAAGTTTAAAATAAGGGTAGGCATCAGAAATATGGATTTGACCAACTTAAATCTTAGAAATAAATACCATCTCACCTCAAAATAAATAAATAGTAACCTGTGAGGTGATGGACATTACCTAACATTATTGTAATAATCATTTCATAATAAACAAATATATAAAATCATAACACTGTACACCCTAAACATGCACAATGTTATTTGTCAATTATATGTCAATAAACCTGGGGAAGAAAAAAGAAAGAAATACCATGAAACTAATTTAAAGACTAAAGAAACCACAATATAAAAACAAAAACACAGTTAAGGAAAAGATTTTACACACACACATCATTGATTTTACATACACACACACACACACACACACACATAATTTGGATTCTATTTTTTTGTTCTATATTGTATTCTAGAATATTGCTCTTCTGACTGAAAACAAACATCTAGACCATCAGATCCCTGAGAACAGAAACCAGACGATTAATATCTGAATACCCAGAGCTCAATACAGTATACTGTAAATGGTGTGAATTCAAAAAATATTTTTATTTAGGTAAATAATTTAATGATAGAACACTCAAA
>NW_020841435.1:0-1950 GCF_003676395.1 Aethalodelphis obliquidens | reverse complement strand
TTGGGTTCTAAGAAAAGTCATGGTTTTGAACACCTTTGGCCTGGCTTCGGTTTAACTCTCATCATTGACCCATCACCAGAAGATGGAAAATGGGACTGGCTAGATGTGGGTTGTAAACCCATCTTCGAGCTGGGTGGAACATGGGCTCATCCTTCTGGAACTATCTGGACTGGAAGCAGGTGGGATGTAATTCCCAAAGGAAAACTGAGGCACTAGGCTTGGACATGAGAATAGATGCTGGTTGGGAGAAAGCAGCAGATTCTATGTCAATGACAGCTCACTGCACAGCACAGAATCTGACACAAGAGGAAGAAAGGGGTTCTCTTAGGGTCAGGGGCTGCAGCTACTCATCCAGTGCTCTTACTGTCCTCCCAAGACTACAAGAAGTTCTTTCACTTGCTGAAAAGGCAGGATCATTTTTGTTGGTAAACTCAAGTCTCCTGCCTTGGGCACCCTGTCCTCACATCTCAGAGGATGGTCCAAAACAGCCCATGTGCCCTCAGAAGACACACAGACCTCATTCCTGCCCCTGAGAGGTGGGAGCCCTTGAGTTATGCCATCTCCCTGGCCATATTAATTGCCCATCCCTGAAAAGCAATACTGCTCCTTTTCCAGTTTCTTCTCTCTCCTTTTCTAAGGGAAGAAACCAAATGCTAGGGTGGTAAGGAAACTCTTGTGCAATGAAGTAACGGGAGGCTCAAGAATTATTCCATGCCATGGAACCCATAATCGGCAGGCTCTCCAGAGGCCACGTGGATGCATATGGCTCTCCAAGACAATGCAGTCTCAGTGTGAACCTCCTATTGGGAGGCCCAGTTTCTCCCATAACTTTGATTCTTAATGAATATGAATGTCAAAATTTCTAACAACTAGTTCTAAATTATTACCCACACTTGTTATTGGTAGACTTTACTTGACTAGTCATTATGCTGTAATATTTCATTCTGGCTTTTAACTTGTATTTCCCTGATGATGGGGGAAGTTGAACACCTTTACTGGTTTATTGGATCGTTGGATCTTCTCCTCTGTGAAAAGCCTGTTCCAGTCTTTTGCCCATTTTTCTATTGGGTAGAGTCTGTCTTACTGATTTGATTTTCAGAAATACTTTATTATACTCTGGGAACCAGTTTTGTGCCATGCAACTGTATTACAAATATATCATCTTCCATTGTGGGTGTTTTAATTCTCACTTCCTTTGTGGCTCATGAAGATCAACATCTTTTTATGTTTATTAAGCATTTGGACATTCTCTTGTGAGAAGGGTTCAACTCTTTTTGTACAGTTTTTTATGTGTTGTGTAATTTGCAAGAGATTACTGATTTGTAGGAGTTCTTTTTAACATATCATGGGTATAAGTTCTTTGTCAGATAAATATACTATGTTTTTCTTCTGCTCATGGGTTGCATTTTACACACTATTATGATTGTCATAATATTATGTCATTATATTATGATTGTCATAATTGCCCTCAGTAAAAGTGCAACCCAATTTTTGGAATGCACAAAGGACTCGCATGGACTGTTCTCCACACAAGGCATACAAGCTGTCAACAAGCACATGAAAAGACGTCACACATCAGTAGTCATGAAGGAAACCACAATGTGATACCTTCACACACAGTAGAAAGGTTATATTAAAAATAAATAAAAATAACAAATGTTAGCCACAATGTAGGGAATGGGGGCCGTTAAACTTTACTTATGGAAACGTAAAATGGTGCAATCTATGTGTACAAAACTTTGGCATTTTCTCAAAAACATAAAAATGTAATTATCATGTTTCAACAACTCCACTCCTAGATATATACCCAAAGAACAGATAACAGTGTTCAAATAAAAACGTGTACATCGACATTCATAGCAACACTGTTCACAACAGCCTGAGGTAGAAACAATTAAAATGTCCACCAACGGGTGAATGGATAAGCAAAATAAGGTAGGTCCGTAAGCT
>NW_020841434.1:0-1857 GCF_003676395.1 Aethalodelphis obliquidens | reverse complement strand
AATAGTGGCTTCTGCTTGGTCACTGGGACAGCAGAGCATTCACTGCTCTGCCTTGAGAGAACAATCTTCCTGTGTTTTAACTAATAAGGCCCTTGTGACGGCTGGATTCTGGGCACCCCAACTAATAAGCGTGCCGATAAGGCAAAGAAACCAAAACCAATGTCCTCCCTGATTGCCAGGGAGGGGGCATGTTTTCTTTCCTCTCCCTCTCCTGGATCCATGCAGTAATTAGCCAAAGTAAAATGAATTTTAGCTCATGCTTAATTGCCTTTACAGCGTACTCGCCAGCACGGATGCAGTAGTGCTAAACTAATTTTTAAAATAAATTTTTAAAAATTTATTTTTGCCTGCCTTAGGTCTTTGTTGCTGCGCGCGGGCTTTCTCTAGTTGCGGTGAGCAGGGGCTACTCTTCGTTGCGGTTCGCGGGCTTCTCATTGGGTGGCTCCTCTTGTTGCAGAGCATGGGCTTTAGGCGCGTGGGCTTCAGTAGTTGTGGCACTTGGGCTCAGTAGTTGTAGCTCGCGGGCTCTAGAGTGCAGGCTCCGTAGTTGTGGCGCACGGGCTTAGTTGCTCCGTGGCATGTGGGATCTTCCCGGACCAGGGCTCGAAACCATGTCCCCTGCACTGGCAGGTGGATTCTTAACCACTGCACCACCAGGGGAGTCCCTAAACCAATTATTTTTTTAACTTTATGGCTTTAAATAATCCTTGGCTCTGAAATTCCCTGTACCCCTCAGCTACGTAACCACAGGCCCCTCTGCCCTAAATCCTTTTCGTATACTTTGTAGCTTTGTAAGCAAGGCCCCTCTTTAGGAAGACATAATCCCTTCTCTGTAGAAAACATGAAAGACCTGAACAAATCAAGATTTCTCCATGGAGAATTCAGCTAGTCCTGTGCTTAGCTCCAAACAAGGAAATCCATCTCTCTAGCAAGCATGCCATTACCCGGACTAATGTCTGACCTGAATAACAAGCAAATTGTTGTGCTTTTAATTGTACCCTGCTGGGTCACAAAGCTTGTGAGAGAGGAATGTGCCCAGCTTCTGCAGGAGAAACAGGTCAGGCCTCTAATCCTCCTTTTCTGTCACCTTCCCCTCCCCCTTTCCAATCCTTTCTCTTCCCAGCAGAGCAGAGGGACAAAAAAGAGACAGCTAAATTATGTTTAAAATGGAAGAGTCTAAAAGAAGAAAAACGGTGGTCAGTACTGACTTGGGAGAGGATGAATTATCTATCCACAGCCTCTGCAGTGTGGCCCATTTTAGGACAATCAGTGTTCCAACCGGCTTGCTGGAGGGTGATATCTGAGAGCGTAAACCAGGCTTTCTCAGCCTCAGCACGACTGCTGGGTGGGGTTGGATGCTTCTTTGCTGTGGGCCTGTCCTGTGATGGAAGGACATTTAGCCTCGCGTAAGCTGTGACCATCCAAAGTGTCCCAAGACACTTTCAAATGTCTCCTGGGTGCAAAATTGCCCCTGTTTGAGAACCACGGCCCCAAGCCCTTCCATATTGGGATGTATTTGCTCTCTCTCTCAATCTCTCCCCCCCCCCACCAGTACACAAAACCCAAGAAAATCATGGTTCCTGTGTTAAAACTGGGGAGATCAACGTGCTCTTCATGTAGGTAGAATGAGTGGAAAGGAAAAAGACGCTGACTTGTGTGTAGGCAGGGGACAGAGTGGGAACCCCCTCAACACCAAGACTGCAAAGAGTCTTAGGATGTGGGTGTGTTTGTGGCTCCAGCTGGGAAGTGGCAATGCCCCTGGTTGAACAAGCCAACTTTCGAACGCCTCTACGCTGTGCATTTTGGAATAGGGCTTGCTGTGGGCGAGATGAGGAGTGATGGCGAGGCTGCAGAGAT
>NW_020841433.1:0-1857 GCF_003676395.1 Aethalodelphis obliquidens | reverse complement strand
AGAGGGAGGATATATGGAAATATAGGTATATGTATAGCTGATTCACTTTGTTATAAAGCAGAAACTAACAAAACATTGTAAAGCAATTATACTCCAATAAAGATGTTAAAAAAGGCAATAAATATAATATTTCACTTTCACACTTTTCAATAAAAATAATTGTAGTTTCTTCACTTAAAAAAATAATTGCAATGGATTCCCCATGTAAGCAATATCGTATGATATTTGTCTTTCTCTGTCTGACTTACTTCACTCAGTATGACAATCTCTAGGTCTGTCCATGTTGCTGCAAATGGCATTATTTCTTTGTTTTTAATGGCTGAGTAATATTCCATTGTATATATGTACAACATCAACTCTACCCATTCCTCTGTTGATGGACATTTAGGTTGCTTCCATGTCTTGGCTATTGTAAACAGTACTGCAATGAAAATTGGGGTGCATGTGCCTTATCGGACCATGTTTTTCTCCAAATATATGTCCAGGAGTGGGACTCCAGGATCATATGGTAGCTCTATTTTTAGTTTTTTAAGGAAACTCCATACTGTTCTCCATAGTGGCTGTACCATTTCCATTCCCATCAACAGTAAAGGATTCCCTTCTCTCCACACTTTCTCTAGCATTTATTGTTTGTGGATTTTTGATTTGCATATCTAATAATTAACAATGTTGAATATCTTTTCATGTGCCTCTTTGTCATCAGTATGTCTTCTGTGGAGAAATGTCTGTTTAGGTCAAATAAACTTATTTATGAAATAAAAACAGACTCACAGACTTAGAGATAGATAACTAATAGATAACCAAATAGATAACTAATAAGGACCTGCTGTATAAAAATAATTAAATTTAAAAAGAAAAGTCCCATCTGTATAATGCAGGGAACTCTACTCAACACTCTGTAATGACCTATATGGGAACAGAATCTAAAAAAGAGTGGATATATTTATATGTATAACTGATTCACTTTGCTATACAGCAGAAACTAACACAACATTGTAAATCAAATATACTTCAATAAAAATTAATTAAAAAATGATATAGTGTTACTGAATGGATGAAAAAACAAGACACCTTGTGTGTTGCCTATAAGAGATTCACCTCAGATCTAAAGACAGACCCAGACTGAAAATGAGGGAATAAAAAAGGCATTCTATGCAAATGGAAATAAACAAACAAACAAAATGCTGGAGTAGCAATACTTACATTAGAGAAAATAGACTCTAAACAAAGACAGTAACAAGAGAAAAAAAGATATTACATAATGACGATGGGATTAATCCAACAAGTAGATATAACATTTTTAAATATATGTGCACCTGAAATGGACCACCTAAATACATAAAGCAAATGCTAACAGATATTAAGGGAGAAATTGACAGTAAGAAAATGATATTAGGGGACATTAACACCTCATTTACACTAATGGACAGATCATCTAGACAGAAAATCAATAAAGAAACATTGGCCTTAAATGACACATTAGATCAGATTGACTTAAGAAATATATAGACAACATTCCATTAAAAAACAGGAAAATACACATTCTTTTCAAAGGTACATGGAATATTCTGCAGGATGTATCACATGCTAGGCCACAAAACAATCTCAGTAAATTAAATAAGATCAAAGAAATATCAAGCATCTTTTCTAGCCATAATGGTGTGAGATTACAAATTAATTATAGGGATAAACATATGGAGTTAAAACAGTATGCTAGTATAGTGCTAAACAATTAATGGGTCATTAAAGAAATCAAGGAGGAAATCAATAAATACCTGGAGAGAAATGAAAATGGGAAGTCAACATTTTTAAATCAGAGAGACACATCAAAAGCAGTTTTTTGTTTTGTTTTTTTTT
>NW_020841432.1:934-1858 GCF_003676395.1 Aethalodelphis obliquidens | reverse complement strand
AAACCTAACCCTAACACTTCCGCGAAGCCTGACCCTCACCCGTCCCCTAATCCTAACCCGTACGCGAACACTAACCCGCGCCCACACACGTACGCTCCCCCTGACGCATTGTCGTACCCTCACGTGGATCCTAAACCGTCCCTGTCCCCTAACCCTAACCCTAGCCCGAACCCTAACCCTAAACCTTCCCCGAAGCCTGACCCTCAACCGTCCCTGAATCGTAACCCGTACGCTAACACTAACCCACGCCCTCACACGTACGCTCCCCCTAAAGCGTTGTCGTAAACTCCCCTGGACCATAAACCGTCCCCGTCCCCTAACCCTAACCCTAGCCCGAACCCTAACCCTAACACATCCCCGAAGCCTGACCCTCACACGTCCCCTAATCCTAAACCGTACGCTAACGCTAAGCCACGCCCTCACACCTACGCTCCCCATAAAGCGTTGTCGTACCCTCACCTGGACCCTAAACCGTCCACGTCCCCTAACACTAACCCTAGCCCGAACCCTAAACCTAAGAATTCCCCGAAGTCTGACACTCACCTGTCCCCTAATCCTAACCCGTACGCTAACACTAACCCGCGCCCTCACACGTACGCTCCCCCTAAAGCCTTGTGGTACCCTCACCTGGACCCTAATGTGTCCCCGTCCCGTAAACCTAACCCTAGCCCGAACCATAACCGTAACACTTCCCCGATACCTGACCCTCACCAGTCGACTAATCCTAAATCGTACGCTAACACTAACCCACGCCCTCACACCTATGCTCACCATAAAGCGTTGTCGTACCCTTCCCTGGACCCTAAACTGTCCCCGTCCCCTAAACCTAACCCTAGCCCGAACCCTAACCTTAACCCTTCCCCGAAGCCTGACCCTCCCCCGTCCCCTAATCCTAACCAGTACGCTAACACTAACCCGCACCCT
>NW_020841432.1:0-924 GCF_003676395.1 Aethalodelphis obliquidens | reverse complement strand
AAACCTAACCCTAACACTTCCGCGAAGCCTGACCCTCACCCGTCCCCTAATCCTAACCCGTACGCGAACACTAACCCGCGCCCACACACGTACGCTCCCCCTGACGCATTGTCGTACCCTCACGTGGATCCTAAACCGTCCCTGTCCCCTAACCCTAACCCTAGCCCGAACCCTAACCCTAAACCTTCCCCGAAGCCTGACCCTCAACCGTCCCTGAATCGTAACCCGTACGCTAACACTAACCCACGCCCTCACACGTACGCTCCCCCTAAAGCGTTGTCGTAAACTCCCCTGGACCATAAACCGTCCCCGTCCCCTAACCCTAACCCTAGCCCGAACCCTAACCCTAACACATCCCCGAAGCCTGACCCTCACACGTCCCCTAATCCTAAACCGTACGCTAACGCTAAGCCACGCCCTCACACCTACGCTCCCCATAAAGCGTTGTCGTACCCTCACCTGGACCCTAAACCGTCCACGTCCCCTAACACTAACCCTAGCCCGAACCCTAAACCTAAGAATTCCCCGAAGTCTGACACTCACCTGTCCCCTAATCCTAACCCGTACGCTAACACTAACCCGCGCCCTCACACGTACGCTCCCCCTAAAGCCTTGTGGTACCCTCACCTGGACCCTAATGTGTCCCCGTCCCGTAAACCTAACCCTAGCCCGAACCATAACCGTAACACTTCCCCGATACCTGACCCTCACCAGTCGACTAATCCTAAATCGTACGCTAACACTAACCCACGCCCTCACACCTATGCTCACCATAAAGCGTTGTCGTACCCTTCCCTGGACCCTAAACTGTCCCCGTCCCCTAAACCTAACCCTAGCCCGAACCCTAACCTTAACCCTTCCCCGAAGCCTGACCCTCCCCCGTCCCCTAATCCTAACCAGTACGCTAACACTAACCCGCACCCT
>NW_020841431.1:0-1859 GCF_003676395.1 Aethalodelphis obliquidens | reverse complement strand
GTCGCTCTGTGATTGGCTTTCGCCGATGGTGCGACTTGTGAGCCAGCGTCGGATAGGTCGCTACTTTAAAACCTCATTAGTATACTTAGCGCAAGCACAGTGGCCACAGGAAGGATGATTCAGCTTACTTCAGCTTCCTGCTGCGTGGCAGTTAGCTGACCGCGCCCTACATCTCCCCCTTTTTTATTTACTAGAATCACCAAGCAGAATGTAGCCCGTACAAGTGTTCACCTCATGATGTGCTCACTGTTCGAGGGCAGCCTTCCGTTGGCATGTCTGAGACACCTTCCTGCGTGCAATGCCAACAAGGGCTGCAGGGTGCAAAGGCTGACTCAGAATAAGTTTTGATTCCCTATAGAGGTGCAATGGCAACAGGGCCTCTCCGTGCAAGGGCAATCCATTCGAATTGTTTAGGACGGAGATCCAGGCTGCGGGAGAATCACCTTCACTAACAGCCAAAAGTGCTTGAGTGAGTAGGACCTTATCTCGATGTGCCCTGACGCGCATGCGACAGACCAACCAGAGACATATTATAATCCCAAATATACAGCAGAGCCCAAAGATCCCCACCCCTACCCACTCTTTAAAGAAGGAAAAGGCAGAAGAGAGCCAAGAGGTAAAATCTCCAAAGGTAACGGGTTCCAGCTTGGTAGCATTCAGTTGCATAATCTGAATCTTTTGCTTAAATATCATCCGTTCAGCTTCTTGAGACCAGTTTCCCTTTAGGAATTCTCCAATCTCTGCACTCCTATTCAGGGCATCTGTAAAGTGGCCAAAGCAGAAATATCCATGCCTACTCCTGCCTCATTAACTAATAACCAAGAATAAAATGGCCATCCTTCAAAATACCACTTTGTACTATCATTTCCTTTTGTCTCATTAGTATCATTTCCTTTTTCCTTTCTTCCCATATAGGACTTTAAATCAGGGGAAAATTGAAAGCCTGAACTAAGTTCATACTTAGCATAAGTTCCCCCCTGACAAGGGGTAAAGACTGGGGGTGTTGATGTGACTGGCTCACAATAGGGGGCGACAACAGTCCTGTTGGCACTTGTTTTTATCAGAAGCATTATTTCTTAAAGGAACTATCCCTGTATGTTCCAAAACTAAAGTGGTAATATTCATCTCATTTTCACTGGAATTCCCTATACCTGAACCTGAAGTGTGGCTTTGAGTTATCTTGCTCAAAGCTTCATTCAACATATTCAATGGAACCAAATTATTTCTAAGTGGATTGTTCCAAGTGGTCAAGGTTATCCTGGCCAAAAGGATACAATCCTTTGTGGAATTCCAACTAATACAAAGACTTCGATTCAAAATAAAATCACTGGCATTATACGGTGCCCAGTCATAATTCAATGGCTGGGTACAGGCCGTATTCATTTCACAACTAGTGGAATAAAATATTGGAAGAACTCTGCTCTGAGAGTGAACCGGCATGGGAACTGGCCAGGTCCGGCTAATTCCCCAGAACGTCATGTTCTCTGCCCTAAGCAAGGGAAGAATCATCAGGAACATCCAGCTCAGCATCTTCTCTGAAGTTTTCTTCAACAATTCTCGTCAGTCTTGATGGCACCCAGATCGGATCTTGATCCGACGGTTCACTCCGTGTGTCGAGTTCTGAATCGGTCCTCCATGCAGGGCGCGAAGTTCCCGGGTTTCGGCACCACTGATGTAGGGTGCGGTCAGCTAACTGCCACGCAGCAGGAAGCTGAAGTAAGCTGAATCATCCTTCCTGTGGCCACTGCGCTTGCGCTAAGTATACTACTGAGGTTTTAAAGTAGCGACCTATCTGATGCTGGCTCACAAGTTGCACCATCGGCGAAAGCCAATCACAGAGCGACACATGTTCTTAATCC
>NW_020841430.1:0-1859 GCF_003676395.1 Aethalodelphis obliquidens | reverse complement strand
AGTATCAGAAACCTGGGAGACTTGAAATAAATTATTCATGAGGAATATCTTTCTAAGATACAAAGAAAAAAGGATACATTTAATTATGTAAGAATTAAAATCTTCCTCATGGCAAAATGCACTACAAAGGTCAGAAAACAAGCAAAAGAAATTGGGAAATATATTTAGAAATGGATATGCCTCCTTTACAACTTTTGAGAGAAGCACATGTTTCTTTTTCCTTTAACCTGTTATGTGGGTATTAATCTATAATGTAAGTGCATGGTTCCTTTCCTTTAACCTGTAATGTGAGATTTAATCTATATGGTAAGTGCATGGTTCCTTTCCTTTCATCTGTAATGTGAGGGTCAACATGGGGCACTGTTTCCAAGCATAGACTTTGGATGTTCCTGTACTGGTCCCGTCACTGACCATCCACAAAAACTTACAAATGCTGCTTTACTTTCCTGGGGGTTAGAGTCTTAGCTAAGAAATGGAAGCAAAATAGAACTTTCCCCCAGGGATGATAGAAGGTTTAAAGGAGTAAATATGTAAGTGACTTAGCACAGTGCCTAGTACAAGAGAGATCAATATAAGTACATAGCAATTTTTTAAAGAGACACATGAAAGAAATAAAATGTGGTGATTTCAATCTATTGATATATATTCTTGACATTAAACTACATTGGATGACATAACTTGCTCGTGCTTTTTCTTACTCTAGTGAACTTGGGTAGCTAATATCATAGTTTAAAATTTTTCCTTTTATATTTACAAGTAAATTTGACCTGTAAATTTCTTTTTCCTTACAGTCCTAATCTATTTTCAGTATTAGGATTATATAGACTTCGTAAGATGAATAAAGGAGCATTCTTCCTTTGCTATTCCCTAGAAGTTTTTCTTTGTTAATATTGATGTTATCTGTTTAACAGAAGTTCGATAGAATTCACCTCCCAAATGATCTGGCCGGGTCTGGTATTTTCTTGGTGAAAGATTGTAAACTATTGACTTAATTCCTTTACTGGTGCAAGAACTCCAGCTACAAATTTCCTCTTGTGTCAGTTTTGGTAAACTTTAGGAGCTAGGAAATTGTCCACTTTACAGAAATGTTCAAATTTACTGGCATTTCATATATTCTCTGTTTGTACTCTCTGCTATAACACTGTCCTGATTCTTTCTGTATATTGTTTACTTACATTTTTGTTTTGCTTAATCAAAGTTTGTTTTTTTAAATCTTTTCAAAGAATATTCTTTTGACTTACTAAATCACCTCAATTTTATACTTTTTTCTGTTTTATTAAGTTCTGCTCATATCTTTATTGTTTATTTTTCTATGTTCTCAGGGTTTATTGTTTTACTCTTCTGATGTCAATTAAAACACTTGGTTATTAATTTTAATAAATCTTTTTACTTATAAATAGTTGAACTTTTTGAAGGTTCCAGCTTAGTTGTACGTATCTAAGGGTCAGCTCCTCCTCACAGTTGCTGGCCTAAGGCTTAGTTGACCCTATAGCAATGTATATACTGACATTTTTTCCCCTCGACTTTCTGTGTTTTGCTACTTCTCACTTCTCTTTGCAGAGAAGCCCTTTGAAATACCCTTAACTTATTTTACAGCCAATAAGTCTTTAAAATACTGTGTATTTTTTAAGATAAATCAACTTATATAATTAGGCAGGAAATCTGATCTGCCATATTTTTAAAAACAGCATAATTTCACTCTTCTCCACGATTAATCTGCTGTATTACACGACCTTCGAGTTTTTAGCTTTATCAATGACATGTACTTTAAAAATGTTTGAAAGATCCTACCCAGTCTTTTAAAACATCCTCGCTCCTTGTTTCAGTTCTAGTTTTATGTATATTTTCTGCCTGGCACC
>NW_020841429.1:0-1859 GCF_003676395.1 Aethalodelphis obliquidens | reverse complement strand
GTCGCTCTGTGATTGGCTTTCGCCGATGGTGCGACTTGTGAGCCAGCGTCGGATAGGTCGCTACTTTAAAACCTCATTAGTATACTTAGCGCAAGCACAGTGGCCACAGGAAGGATGATTCAGCTTACTTCAGCTTCCTGCTGCGTGGCAGTTAGCTGACCGCGCCCTACATCTCCCCCTTTTTTATTTACTAGAATCACCAAGCAGAATGTAGCCCGTACAAGTGTTCACCTCATGATGTGCTCACTGTTCGAGGGCAGCCTTCCGTTGGCATGTCTGAGACACCTTCCTGCGTGCAATGCCAACAAGGGCTGCAGGGTGCAAAGGCTGACTCAGAATAAGTTTTGATTCCCTATAGAGGTGCAATGGCAACAGGGCCTCTCCGTGCAAGGGCAATCCATTCGAATTGTTTAGGACGGAGATCCAGGCTGCGGGAGAATCACCTTCACTAACAGCCAAAAGTGCTTGAGTGAGTAGGACCTTATCTCGATGTGCCCTGACGCGCATGCGACAGACCAACCAGAGACATATTATAATCCCAAATATACAGCAGAGCCCAAAGATCCCCACCCCTACCCACTCTTTAAAGAAGGAAAAGGCAGAAGAGAGCCAAGAGGTAAAATCTCCAAAGGTAACGGGTTCCAGCTTGGTAGCATTCAGTTGCATAATCTGAATCTTTTGCTTAAATATCATCCGTTCAGCTTCTTGAGACCAGTTTCCCTTTAGGAATTCTCCAATCTCTGCACTCCTATTCAGGGCATCTGTAAAGTGGCCAAAGCAGAAATATCCATGCCTACTCCTGCCTCATTAACTAATAACCAAGAATAAAATGGCCATCCTTCAAAATACCACTTTGTACTATCATTTCCTTTTGTCTCATTAGTATCATTTCCTTTTTCCTTTCTTCCCATATAGGACTTTAAATCAGGGGAAAATTGAAAGCCTGAACTAAGTTCATACTTAGCATAAGTTCCCCCCTGACAAGGGGTAAAGACTGGGGGTGTTGATGTGACTGGCTCACAATAGGGGGCGACAACAGTCCTGTTGGCACTTGTTTTTATCAGAAGCATTATTTCTTAAAGGAACTATCCCTGTATGTTCCAAAACTAAAGTGGTAATATTCATCTCATTTTCACTGGAATTCCCTATACCTGAACCTGAAGTGTGGCTTTGAGTTATCTTGCTCAAAGCTTCATTCAACATATTCAATGGAACCAAATTATTTCTAAGTGGATTGTTCCAAGTGGTCAAGGTTATCCTGGCCAAAAGGATACAATCCTTTGTGGAATTCCAACTAATACAAAGACTTCGATTCAAAATAAAATCACTGGCATTATACGGTGCCCAGTCATAATTCAATGGCTGGGTACAGGCCGTATTCATTTCACAACTAGTGGAATAAAATATTGGAAGAACTCTGCTCTGAGAGTGAACCGGCATGGGAACTGGCCAGGTCCGGCTAATTCCCCAGAACGTCATGTTCTCTGCCCTAAGCAAGGGAAGAATCATCAGGAACATCCAGCTCAGCATCTTCTCTGAAGTTTTCTTCAACAATTCTCGTCAGTCTTGATGGCACCCAGATCGGATCTTGATCCGACGGTTCACTCCGTGTGTCGAGTTCTGAATCGGTCCTCCATGCAGGGCGCGAAGTTCCCGGGTTTCGGCACCACTGATGTAGGGTGCGGTCAGCTAACTGCCACGCAGCAGGAAGCTGAAGTAAGCTGAATCATCCTTCCTGTGGCCACTGCGCTTGCGCTAAGTATACTACTGAGGTTTTAAAGTAGCGACCTATCTGATGCTGGCTCACAAGTTGCACCATCGGCGAAAGCCAATCACAGAGCGACACATGTTCTTAATCC
>NW_020841428.1:0-1860 GCF_003676395.1 Aethalodelphis obliquidens | reverse complement strand
GTCATAAGATTTATTACTTTCAAAAATAGATAACTAATGAGAACCTACTGTATAGCACAGGGAACTCTACTCAATGCTCTGTGGTGACCTAAATGAGAAAGAAATCTAAAAAGGAGGGATATATGTATACGTGTAACTGATTCACTTTGCTGTACAGCAGAGACCAACACAACATTGTAAAGCAGCTATGCTCCAACAAAAATTAATTTAAAAAATTTAAAAAATGATTTATTACTTACAGATCCCAGAAGCAAGGGGACACAGTGAGCCGGGGGAAGGGCAGTCTTCCACCCCAGGTCACAAGCCAGCAGGAGCTAGAGCGGGGTAGCAAGCACCTAGACCTTACAAGGTGATTGGGGCAGAGACTACTAACTTTTCACAGGCTTAACTCTAAGTGGTTATTTTTTTTTAACATCTTTATTGAAGTATAATTACTTTACAGTGGTGTGTTACTTTCTGCTTTATAACAAAGTGAATCAGTTATACATATACATATGTTCCCATATCTCTTCTCTCTTGCGTCTCCCTCCCACCCTCCCTATCCCACCCCTCTAGGTGGTCACAAAGCCCCGAGCTGATCTCCCTGTGCTATGCGGCTGCTTCCCACTAGCTATCTATTTTACGTTTGGTAGTGTATATACGTCCATGCCACTCTCTCACTTTGTCACAGCTTACCCTTCCCCCTTCCCATATCCTCAAGTCCATTCTCTAGTAAGTCTGTGTCTTTATTCCCGTCTTACCCCTACGTTCTTCATGACCTTCTTTTTTATTTTTCCTTAGATTCCATATATATGTGTTAGCATACGGTATTTCTTTTTCTCTTTCTGACTTACTTCACTCTGTATGACAGACTCTAGGTCCATCCACCTCACTACAAATAACTCAATTTCGTTTCTTTTTATGGCTGAGTAATATTCATTCCATTGTATATATGTGCCACATCTTCTTTATCCATTCATCAGTTGATGAACACTTAGGTTGCTTCCATGTCCTGGCTATTGCAAATAGAGCTGTGATGAACATTGTGGTACATGACTCTTTTTGAATTATGGTTTTCTCAGGGTATATGCCCAGTAGTGGGATTGCTGGGTCGTATGGTAGTTCTATCTGTAGTTTTTTAAGGAACCTCCATACTGTTCTCCATAGTGGCTGTATCAGTTTACATTTAAAAAAATTTTTTAAAAACCCGCTTAGCTTTACATTTAAAAAAAATTTTATTTATTTATGTTTTTGGCCACACAGTGTGGCATGCAGAACTTCCCTGACCAGGGATCGAACCCATGCCCACTGCAGTGGAAGCTCAGAGTCTTAACCACTGGACCACCAGGGAAGCCCACTCAGTGGTTATATTAAAAGGTTCCACCGGGGAAGGCAAAGCAGGAACCTGTGGGGATACCCTAAACCTATCTAAAAGTCCAGACTCTGAACTTTTGGTGTTAGTAGTGTCACCATACTGTAAAATGCCTAGGCAGCCACTCAGAAAAACAAAATTTTTTCCTCAAAGTTGTTTTTCTCATCACACCTTTCTAGTTTTGACCCTCTTGCATTATTATCCTAGCTAGGACAGGAGGTGACATGATGCAGCTGCAGGAAGGGCTTGGGGGAAAAAAGCTCAGTGAGGGCAGCCTGGAGTGGAGTAAGATAGGTCCTGGGTGAAATCCCAGCTTCACCACTAGCTGTGTGACCTTGGGCAAGTGACCTCACTTCTCTGAGCTTCCATTAAAAAAAATTTCCATTATCAAAAATTTTAAACAGAAAAATAGAAAGAGAATACAATGAACACTTATACATCCGCCCAGATTCAACAAGTCTAAACTCTGCCATATTTGCTTCAACTAAGCCACTTTAAAGTAAATTACA
>NW_020841427.1:0-1861 GCF_003676395.1 Aethalodelphis obliquidens | reverse complement strand
GAATGAACATGTTTGGGGGAAGTTTTAAAGGCCTACACAAAGCACTACAGCTCTGTCAAGTGATGTAATATAATTATAAAAGCTCTTTAAAAAAATTTACTGTTGCCTTTCAGTCTACCTTCCTGTATTTTACTACACTCTACCTTATTTTAAATGTGATTTAAGGAAATGTTTTGCTCCATACTTTCTTAGTCTATCCCTCCCTTTCTTCCTCTCTGCCTTATAAAAGAATAAATATATAATCGAGCCAAAAAAACCCCCCCAGCTTATTTGTAAAAGAAGCTTCAACTAGCAACCTAAGTGTCCATCGATGGATGAATGGATAAAGATGTGGCACATATATGCAATGGAATATTACTCAGCCATAAAAAGAAATGAAGTTGCTTTACTTGTAGTGAGGTGGATGGACCTAGAGTCTGTCATACAGACTGAAGTAAGTCAGAGAGAGAAAAACAAATACTGTAGGCTAACACATATATATGGAATCTAAAAAAAGAAAAAAGGCTCTGAAGAACCTAGGAGCAGGACAGGAATAAAGATGCAGATGTAGAGAATGGACTTGAGGACACGGGGAGGGGGAAGGGTAAGCTGGGACGTAGTGAGAGAGTGGCATGGACATATATACACTACCAAATGTAAAATAGATAGCTAGTGGGAAGCAGCTGCATAGCACAGGGAGATCAGCTCGGTGCTCTGTGACCACTTAGAGGGGTGGGATAGGGAGGGTGGGAGGGAGGAAGATGCAAGAGGGAGGAGATATGGGGATATATGTATGTGTATAGCTGATTCACTTTGTTATAAAGCAGAAACTAACACACCATTGTAAAGCAATTATACTCCAATAAAGATGTTAAAAAATAAAAATAAGCTTTAAAAAAAGCTTCAACTACAAAGGGACATGTTACTGCCTGCTACCATCAATATAATACCTAACAATTTATCATTGACGCTGTAAGAAAGTTAGCGGTGTACCTAAAACCATCTTTTATTTTAAACATCCCTTGTTGTGCTAGTAATGATTTTCCTTTATTATCCCCAAGTCATATATTTAAACCTCAAGAGACAAACCCAATTTCACTCCTCTAAATTATTCTACTGTAACCACATGTACCCTAACTGTAGGAGATGCTTGAGCCATTTTCTACTTAAAATTCTGAAAGACTCGTGCTCACATAATCCCCACTGACACTTCTGCAAATGACCAAAAATTTCATAAAGGCCACTGGATCAGAACAATTAGTGGGTACATCAAGTAAAAAGCAATATAAAGGGTTAACACTAAGAATACCTTGAGGGAAAAGCCTAATTGTGTGCCTCTGTAGGTAAGACATCCATATTTCTTTTAAAATGCTTTTAGGGCAATACTACAGATGCATGTTAATATACCCTGCTTGATTTAAAAAAAACTTTAATGGTGGAACATATCAAATTCAAATCGCACAAGTTGCAGCGCTTGATTTTTCTTAAAAGGTCCATTTTTACTCCTTACTCTTCAATCTTGACATTACTTTTAGAATGCGTCCCCAACGCCTGCCCCCTGATCCAGGCAGGCAGTGATATTTCCTTACATCTATGTTTCTTTTATCACATTGCATCATAATCATTTACTTAATCAACTTTCTGCTTCACTACAATATGAGTTCTGTGAAGCCAGGATCCATGTTTTATTAAGTTTGAATCTCCAAAGTTTAGTGGATTTGCTGTTTCAACAAGTATTTATTAAGTGTCTACTCTTTCCCAGATGTGTGTGCTGGGTATAAATAAGGTGGCTTGTCAAAAAGAGAGATGCGGTTCTTGGGCTCATGGAATTTAGAGTTCAGTGAGGGAAACAGTAAATTAACAAGAAAACATTCTAACAAAT
>NW_020841426.1:0-1861 GCF_003676395.1 Aethalodelphis obliquidens | reverse complement strand
CTAGAAGAAGAAACATGGGTCATGGGCGCAGCCTGGCCTTATTATCCATAGCTCCTGAGATGAGCTGTGTGACCCTGACTAGGGGCAGGGGGAGGTGTCTACAAGGGTTCTTCAACCCTTGCACTCCAGGGGGAGCCAGTGCCTAAGATATGTCCCAAATGAGTCTGCCCCAGCTAGAAGCTCCTGGAATCCCGGAGATGAGAAAAGGCCCTTTCCCACACAGGCTCCAGGAAGCGTTTAGAACCCCAAAGAATATACAAATTACTAAGCTCAATGAGTCACAATAAATTCACTTTAAAAGTACTACTTTACCCTCTTAATTTACAAGTGGCAAGGGATGAAGCATCTGACTGTTCATCATAGTTTTTCTTTGGGAGACCTGAAGCAGTTTCTGGCTCACCCAGTAGGGGTGTCAAACCCCTGAGTGACATGGAACCACCTTATCGCCTTACCTTATCACTTCTAATGGCTGGACTTTGTGTTCCGTTGTCATCACAGAATGTAAGTGGTTTCAACTATAACTTTGTTCAAAGCTCTTAGTCCATTTCAAACCAACTAATGTTTCCCCTTTACTTTTCAGTTAAGACTCTCAAATAGCTCCTAGAGCAGCTTCAGCATTTATACCTTTCCGTCAGCAGCTTTGTCTCAGATATTCATGTGGATACAGCCTTGTTCACAGTGGAGCACAGGGCAAAATGCAGAATGTCTTTGTGTTTCTGATTTACTATAATGAGGGATAAGTGTGCTTAGGGCAATCACTCCCATGGAGAGCAAAGTGGAAGTTTAGCGGAACATAATGTGTGTTGACTTGAGTAAGCCTCAGTCCCGTGCCCCTCCCTTGGGGTTGGATTCCAGTTTCTGACTACCCAAATGTGTTCACAATGCACACTGGGAGATGTAGCCCCATCTGGCAACACTGGAAATAAGCAAGGAGTCATAGGGCCCCTTAATACAGAAATATTCCCCTGGTCACTGAGCTGGTGAACTCAAGGTGATGCGGTATTCCTCCAGTCCTCATGATAACAGTATTTATTGAGAAAGCACCATATGCCAGGTCCTGTGCCATGCAGAGCCACACACACGGTCTGCCCCTAGGGAAACGACTCTTTAGTAGAAATATAGATGATGAGCCAAGGAATTCCAAAACACATGATATACATAAGAGGGGCTCCTGAACCAGGCTGGAGGGTTTGCAAAGAAAACTGGATGTCTGCAGCAGGAGTGAAAGGAAGTATTAATCTTCACACTTTTATGTCTTTCCCTCAACCCGGCCATAATTTATAGACAAGTCCTATTTTCTGAGTAAAATATAAATCCAACCACTTTCTAACACCTTTGCTTTTGTCACTCTGGTCCAAGTCCCCATCGTCTCTCAGGTGGACCACCCAATAGCCTCCTAATTGGCTTCCCCACTTCCAGTTTTATATCCTGTGGCAAATATCGTAGATTAGCTCACTTGACTCCATTACAATCCCAATCACAGCAGGTAAGGCTTGATCGACGTTGCAAGCCAAGTCTACATTTCCTGAACTCCCACCCTTATGGCCTGGATTGCACACATAACTTAGCCTCTGCCAAGCAGATAATAAACCCCCATGAGAGTTGGTAGGAGCAGGAAGGTGGAGTCTATGCTGCTTCTGGGGTTTCTGGTTTCTCTCAGTGAGCATGGGCTCAGAAACTTTCGCATCTCCTGCAGCAGTAACAATAGAGGTCCCAGGGTACAGTTCCTAGTTTTGTGGGTATCAAAAGGCAAGGCATGGGACATCAACTTTGTATAGACGGAGGAAGGAGGCAATGTGGCCTCAAAGCCAAAATTTGTGATGCTCTCAGCAGAAACAGAGTGGTCCAATGGCTTCCTCAC
>NW_020841425.1:0-1861 GCF_003676395.1 Aethalodelphis obliquidens | reverse complement strand
GTCATAAGATTTATTACTTTCAAAAATAGATAACTAATGAGAACCTACTGTATAGCACAGGGAACTCTACTCAATGCTCTGTGGTGACCTAAATGAGAAAGAAATCTAAAAAGGAGGGATATATGTATACGTGTAACTGATTCACTTTGCTGTACAGCAGAGACCAACACAACATTGTAAAGCAGCTATGCTCCAACAAAAATTAATTTAAAAAATTTAAAAAATGATTTATTACTTACAGATCCCAGAAGCAAGGGGACACAGTGAGCCGGGGGAAGGGCAGTCTTCCACCCCAGGTCACAAGCCAGCAGGAGCTAGAGCGGGGTAGCAAGCACCTAGACCTTACAAGGTGATTGGGGCAGAGACTACTAACTTTTCACAGGCTTAACTCTAAGTGGTTATTTTTTTTTAACATCTTTATTGAAGTATAATTACTTTACAGTGGTGTGTTACTTTCTGCTTTATAACAAAGTGAATCAGTTATACATATACATATGTTCCCATATCTCTTCTCTCTTGCGTCTCCCTCCCACCCTCCCTATCCCACCCCTCTAGGTGGTCACAAAGCCCCGAGCTGATCTCCCTGTGCTATGCGGCTGCTTCCCACTAGCTATCTATTTTACGTTTGGTAGTGTATATACGTCCATGCCACTCTCTCACTTTGTCACAGCTTACCCTTCCCCCTTCCCATATCCTCAAGTCCATTCTCTAGTAAGTCTGTGTCTTTATTCCCGTCTTACCCCTACGTTCTTCATGACCTTCTTTTTTATTTTTCCTTAGATTCCATATATATGTGTTAGCATACGGTATTTCTTTTTCTCTTTCTGACTTACTTCACTCTGTATGACAGACTCTAGGTCCATCCACCTCACTACAAATAACTCAATTTCGTTTCTTTTTATGGCTGAGTAATATTCATTCCATTGTATATATGTGCCACATCTTCTTTATCCATTCATCAGTTGATGAACACTTAGGTTGCTTCCATGTCCTGGCTATTGCAAATAGAGCTGTGATGAACATTGTGGTACATGACTCTTTTTGAATTATGGTTTTCTCAGGGTATATGCCCAGTAGTGGGATTGCTGGGTCGTATGGTAGTTCTATCTGTAGTTTTTTAAGGAACCTCCATACTGTTCTCCATAGTGGCTGTATCAGTTTACATTTAAAAAAATTTTTTAAAAACCCGCTTAGCTTTACATTTAAAAAAAATTTTATTTATTTATGTTTTTGGCCACACAGTGTGGCATGCAGAACTTCCCTGACCAGGGATCGAACCCATGCCCACTGCAGTGGAAGCTCAGAGTCTTAACCACTGGACCACCAGGGAAGCCCACTCAGTGGTTATATTAAAAGGTTCCACCGGGGAAGGCAAAGCAGGAACCTGTGGGGATACCCTAAACCTATCTAAAAGTCCAGACTCTGAACTTTTGGTGTTAGTAGTGTCACCATACTGTAAAATGCCTAGGCAGCCACTCAGAAAAACAAAATTGGTTTCCTCAAAGTTGTTTTTCTCATCACACCTTTCTAGTTTTGACCCTCTTGCATTATTATCCTAGCTAGGACAGGAGGTGACATGATGCAGCTGCAGGAAGGGCTTGGGGGAAAAAAGCTCAGTGAGGGCAGCCTGGAGTGGAGTAAGATAGGTCCTGGGTGAAATCCCAGCTTCACCACTAGCTGTGTGACCTTGGGCAAGTGACCTCACTTCTCTGAGCTTCCATTAAAAAAAATTTCCATTATCAAAAATTTTAAACAGAAAAATAGAAAGAGAATACAATGAACACTTATACATCCGCCCAGATTCAACAAGTCTAAACTCTGCCATATTTGCTTCAACTAAGCCACTTTAAAGTAAATTACA
>NW_020841424.1:0-1861 GCF_003676395.1 Aethalodelphis obliquidens | reverse complement strand
CGGAGGGGGGTGTCCATGCAGAAGGAAGGGGTAGATGGGACGGGAAATGACAGTGCAGGAGAGCGTCTGGTAGAGAGATGACTGCTAGGGAGGGAGGAGAAGCAGACAAGGAGGGACGGAAGGCAGCACCCATCACTGCAGGACGAGATGGAGAAGCATGGTGTAGCATGTGGGGCGGCAGGTGCAAAGCTAAGAGAAGGGCAGAAGTGCCACTGTGAAAGGAAAAAGGGGAATTAGAGGAAGAGGCTCCCCAAGAGCTGTGTCAGAAAAATAAGCAACAAAGGAGTCTGGATAGAAATATGAAAGGTTACAGGGAGCGACATTTTGGGGGCCCAGGAGGAAACCATACACTACGTCCACAGGGCCTGAGTATGGGTTGGTGGATGGAGCGCAGATTCAGTGCATTGCTTCTGAGACAAAGATGACTGAATTTGGTTGAGCAGCAGGTGGTGGATCAAGAAGGGAGCACTCAGCAGAGAAGACAACCGAATCCAGCTGGAAGGTTCACAATGGTAGCTGAAAAATGTCACATGGCTCAGGTAGGACAGTTCCTTTGCTATGTATGCAGTAACCGCAAAGCGGCAGAGACCTAGAAACTGGGCCCGGGAGGCAGGAGGTCAGGGGAGCAGTCTCCTAAGGGTGGGAGAATATGGTAGAGAGAGATGGTCCATAGGGCAGGAAGAGTGAGAAAGGGCTGGCCGTGGAGCCTTGGGGTTAGGGCAGGAGCGGCTTGTTGAAAAGGTCAGGAAAGCACTGCACCAAGAGTGGGATGGAATTGAACCTGTAGATGGCAGTGGACATGGAGAATCCAGGAACTTCTGCCCCTAGGAATGGGCCAAGGGCATGCAGGCGGCAGAGGAAAGAGCAGGTAAGGCCAGCAAGGAAAACGGGAGTGGTGGGAGGAGGCCAGAGGAGAATGAGCTGGTAGAGATACTGGCCCATTGAAAACGCTGGAGACAACTCTGTCAGTGCAGGGCATGGGGAGATGTGAGAGGTCAGGGAGAAGTTCACAGAAGCGTCAACCTTCTCCAAAACGGTGGACTAGAAAAAGTAGGGGGAGAGCAGAAGGATTCATAGCCGCACATGAAAGAGGAAGAAGCTGGCAACAGGTGGAGCTTCATGGCAGAAGGGAGCAGATGTCAAGGAAAAGACCACTGAATCCACCCAGGAACTGGCAGATGGAAGGGGAAGTTGAAGATAAAGTAGAGGAAAGAGAGCAAAGGGGATCTGGACTCTGTCAAGGGGGAGTGTGAGGTCAAGGACATCTGACAGGGGTGCATCACGGGGGCTGATGGAGAAGAAATGGAAGCAGTAGAGGCCAGGGAAGGAAGAAGAGGAGGAAGTGCCAGCTTGGTGTAAAGAACTGTGGGCAACGGCTTAACTAAAAGGGAGGCGAGGAGTGGACAGAGGAAGGCTAAGGCAAAGGCAGCCTAAAGGGAAACAGTGGCCTGGGCCTGTGGAAGGACCGGACGAGAGACAGCAGATGATACCGGAGAGAACGTGGCAGGGCAGGGGATGGAAAGAGCGTGAGCTGTGAGAGCAGGTCACACGAGGGAGCACCCCCTACGGAGAAGGGATGACCCAATGCAACTCGATGACAGGCATCAGGGAGCACTGAGATGACATCACGGGCCCTAGAGAAGAGGCAGACGCTTTCTCTGGGCCAGGGAAGGAAAGGGAAGGAACGGATCACGTGAGGAGAGGTCACAGGAAGGAATGTCCAAGTGGGGTCTTGATGTGGCACGACAGGAGGGCCACCTACCAGAGACAGACCAGGCGATGGGAGGCATCCAGGGGAGGATGGAGAATGGAGTGCAGCAGAAGGGACACAGGCTGGACACCAACGGGGGAGCAGCGGGAA
>NW_020841423.1:0-1861 GCF_003676395.1 Aethalodelphis obliquidens | reverse complement strand
CGGAGGGGGGTGTCCATGCAGAAGGAAGGGGTAGATGGGACGGGAAATGACAGTGCAGGAGAGCGTCTGGTAGAGAGATGACTGCTAGGGAGGGAGGAGAAGCAGACAAGGAGGGACGGAAGGCAGCACCCATCACTGCAGGACGAGATGGAGAAGCATGGTGTAGCATGTGGGGCGGCAGGTGCAAAGCTAAGAGAAGGGCAGAAGTGCCACTGTGAAAGGAAAAAGGGGAATTAGAGGAAGAGGCTCCCCAAGAGCTGTGTCAGAAAAATAAGCAACAAAGGAGTCTGGATAGAAATATGAAAGGTTACAGGGAGCGACATTTTGGGGGCCCAGGAGGAAACCATACACTACGTCCACAGGGCCTGAGTATGGGTTGGTGGATGGAGCGCAGATTCAGTGCATTGCTTCTGAGACAAAGATGACTGAATTTGGTTGAGCAGCAGGTGGTGGATCAAGAAGGGAGCACTCAGCAGAGAAGACAACCGAATCCAGCTGGAAGGTTCACAATGGTAGCTGAAAAATGTCACATGGCTCAGGTAGGACAGTTCCTTTGCTATGTATGCAGTAACCGCAAAGCGGCAGAGACCTAGAAACTGGGCCCGGGAGGCAGGAGGTCAGGGGAGCAGTCTCCTAAGGGTGGGAGAATATGGTAGAGAGAGATGGTCCATAGGGCAGGAAGAGTGAGAAAGGGCTGGCCGTGGAGCCTTGGGGTTAGGGCAGGAGCGGCTTGTTGAAAAGGTCAGGAAAGCACTGCACCAAGAGTGGGATGGAATTGAACCTGTAGATGGCAGTGGACATGGAGAATCCAGGAACTTCTGCCCCTAGGAATGGGCCAAGGGCATGCAGGCGGCAGAGGAAAGAGCAGGTAAGGCCAGCAAGGAAAACGGGAGTGGTGGGAGGAGGCCAGAGGAGAATGAGCTGGTAGAGATACTGGCCCATTGAAAACGCTGGAGACAACTCTGTCAGTGCAGGGCATGGGGAGATGTGAGAGGTCAGGGAGAAGTTCACAGAAGCGTCAACCTTCTCCAAAACGGTGGACTAGAAAAAGTAGGGGGAGAGCAGAAGGATTCATAGCCGCACATGAAAGAGGAAGAAGCTGGCAACAGGTGGAGCTTCATGGCAGAAGGGAGCAGATGTCAAGGAAAAGACCACTGAATCCACCCAGGAACTGGCAGATGGAAGGGGAAGTTGAAGATAAAGTAGAGGAAAGAGAGCAAAGGGGATCTGGACTCTGTCAAGGGGGAGTGTGAGGTCAAGGACATCTGACAGGGGTGCATCACGGGGGCTGATGGAGAAGAAATGGAAGCAGTAGAGGCCAGGGAAGGAAGAAGAGGAGGAAGTGCCAGCTTGGTGTAAAGAACTGTGGGCAACGGCTTAACTAAAAGGGAGGCGAGGAGTGGACAGAGGAAGGCTAAGGCAAAGGCAGCCTAAAGGGAAACAGTGGCCTGGGCCTGTGGAAGGACCGGACGAGAGACAGCAGATGATACCGGAGAGAACGTGGCAGGGCAGGGGATGGAAAGAGCGTGAGCTGTGAGAGCAGGTCACACGAGGGAGCACCCCCTACGGAGAAGGGATGACCCAATGCAACTCGATGACAGGCATCAGGGAGCACTGAGATGACATCACGGGCCCTAGAGAAGAGGCAGACGCTTTCTCTGGGCCAGGGAAGGAAAGGGAAGGAACGGATCACGTGAGGAGAGGTCACAGGAAGGAATGTCCAAGTGGGGTCTTGATGTGGCACGACAGGAGGGCCACCTACCAGAGACAGACCAGGCGATGGGAGGCATCCAGGGGAGGATGGAGAATGGAGTGCAGCAGAAGGGACACAGGCTGGACACCAACGGGGGAGCAGCGGGAA
>NW_020841422.1:0-1862 GCF_003676395.1 Aethalodelphis obliquidens | reverse complement strand
GACAATAGGAGCCTCTTAACCTGTTCCTTTGTCCAGAGACACAGGCCATTTCTCAGTGAAGGCCTCTGCCATCACTGAGGTTGCAGGGGAGATGTGGTAACTGGGGAGAAAAAGACCAATGGGGATGACCCCCTCACTCCTCAACGTGCAAGCCCCCCACTTTCTCACTTGTCTGGCTAGAAATAAAAGGTTGATCCCATGGTTTTAACTTTCAGCTGCGGCTGGACTTTGCGTGCCTTGCGTAAGCTGGGAGACAGAGGCAGGAAAAAAACCCACCATAACATTATGGGCTGTTATTCAACTGTGGACTTCCAGGCCCCATCTGCCTGTTAGCGTTCACTTCTTAGAGTTTCAAGTGCATGCTGTTTGTCCTCTATCTTGCCCCACGCGGCTCTCAAGCCCTCGTAATATGACCACATTTCTCGTGCCACATGTAAAGATTCTAACATTTTGCAGATACTGAATTAAAAATCTATTATTTACATTGACTTCACCATTTTCATTTTCCTGGTGTGTTCATTAGAAAATTCAAAATTACATATGTGCCTGGCATTATGTATTTTTTGGTGAGCAGTGATCCAGAGGATGGAAATGTATGCCTCCTTCGACTCCTTAAACTTAACCCCACTCTGGGGCAATGTCCCAGCCAGGCAGAAACTGCAGTGTGTCTTGGAGAAGGTCTTTTGCATTGAGATAGTAGGATGCTCTTTTAGCTTCAAGAACTTGGATGTTGTGGAGTTTAACCTGGTATAAGTTCAAATTAGAGTGTTTTAATTTTAGGATGTTAAAGGTAATCCCCATGGTAAACACAAAGAAAATAGCTATAGAATAGTCCCAAAAGGAAGTGAGAAAGTAATTTAAATATTTTATTGTAAGAAATCAGCTAAACACACACAATGAAAGATAGGAATGCAGGAAATGAGGGGCAAAAAAGCTTTGGGCAGATGGAAAAGAAACAGCACAATAGCAGAAATAAGTTTTTTGTCAGCAATTACTTTAAATGTAAATGCATTAAACTCTCCAATCAAAATACAGAGATTGGCAGAATAGGTAAAAACATATGATCCAACTATATGCTGTCTACAAGAGACTTACTTGAGATCAAAAGACTCAAGCAGGTTGAAAGTTAAAGGATAGAAAAGGGAATTCCAAACTCAGTGAGAAAACTCAAATAGTAAACAAGAGAGCAGGAGTGTCTATACCAATATCAGACAAAATAGACTTTGAATTTAAAATGGATCAAAGAGTTAAATATAAGAGCTAAACTATACAAATTTCTGAAGAAAAAAAGGGATAAATCTTCATGGTCTTGGATTTGGCAATGAACTCTTAAATATGACAGCAAAAGCACAGGCAACAAAAGGAAAAAGAAATTGGACTTTATCAAAATTAAAATCCTTTGTGTTTCAAAGAACACCATCAAGAAAGACATAATACAACCTTCAGAATGAAGGAAAATGTTTGCAAGTCATATATCAGATAAAGCCTAGTATTCAGAATATGTAAAGAACACTGGCAACTCAACAATAAAATGTCAAATAACCAAATTTTAAAAATGAGAAAAAGAATCTGCATAGATACTGCTCCAAAGAAGAGACACAAATTGCCAATAAGCACATGAAAACATGTCCAAAATTATTAGTCAAAATTATGCAAACTGAAACCACAGTGAGATACCACTTCATGCCCACTATTGTGCCATATAATTTTTTTAAAAACAAGGGTTGGCAATGATGTGGGGAAAGTGGCACTTTCAAGCATTGCTGGTGCAAATATGAAAAAGAAAATAGTTTGGCCGTTCCTCAAAAAGTTCAACACAGAGATACAATATGGCCCAGGAACTCCACTCCCAGGTATATGTC
>NW_020841421.1:0-1863 GCF_003676395.1 Aethalodelphis obliquidens | reverse complement strand
TCCTTCCTCCCTCCCTCCCTCCTTTCTTTCCTTCTTGCCTTCTTTCCTTCTTTGCTTCTTTCTTTCTTTCTTCCTTCCTTCCTACCCTCCTTTCCTTCTTTCTTTCCTCATACTTCTACTAATTCCCTCTACTTTTTCTCCCTTTTATCCTGAGCCGTGTGGATGAAAAGCTCTTGGTGCTCCAGCCAGGAGGCAGGGCTCTGCCTCTGAGGTAGGAGAGCCAACTTCAGGACACTGGTCCACAAGAGACCTCCCAGCTCCACATAATATCAAACGGCGAAAATCTCCCAGAGACCTCCATCTTAACACCAGCACCCAGCTTCACTCAACGACCAGCAAGCCACAGTGCTGGAAAACCTATGCCAAACAACTAGCAAAACAGGAGCACAACCCCACCCATTAGCAGAGAGGCTGCCTAAAGTCATAATAAGGCCACAGACACCCCAAAACACACCACCAGACGTGAACCTGTCCACTAGAGAGACAAGATCCAGCCTCATCCACCACAACACAGGCACTAGTCCCCTCCACCAGGAAGCCTACACAACCCACTGAACCAACCTTAGCCACTGGAGACAGACATCAAAAACAGGAGGAACTACGAACCTGCAGCCTGCAAAAAGGAGACCCCAAACACAGTAAGATAAGCAAAATGAGAAGACAGAAAAACACACAGCAGATAAAGGAGCAAGATAAAAATGCACCAGACCTAACAAATGAAGAGGAAATAGGCAGTCTACCTGAAAAAGAATTCAGAATAATGATAGTAAGGTTGATCCGAAATCTTGGAGATAGAGTGGACAATAGAATGGACAAAATGCAAGAATCAGTTAACAAGGACCTAGAAGAACTAAAGATGAAACAAGCAATGATGAACAACACAATAAATGAAATTAAAAGTACTCTAGATGGGATCAATAGCAGAATAACTGAGGCAGAAGAATGGATAAGTGACCTGGAAGATAAAATAGTGGAAATAACTACTGCAGAGCAGAATAAAGAAAAAAGAATGAAAAGAACGGAGGACAGTCTCAGAGACCTCTGGGACAACATTAAACGCACCAACATTCGAATTATAGGTGTTCCAGAAGAAGAAGAGAAAAAGAAAGGGACTGAGAAAATATTTGAAGAGATTATAGTTGAAAACTCCCCTAATATGGGAAAGGAAATAGTTAATCAAGTCCAGGAAGCACAGAGAGTCCCATACAGGATAAATACAAGGAGAAATACGCCAAGACACATATTAATCAAACTGTCAAAAATTAATACAAAGAAAGCATATTAAAAGCAGCAAGGGAAAAACAACAAATAACACATAAGGGAATCCCCATAAGGTTAACAGCTGATCTCTCAGCAGAAACCCTACAAGCCAGAAGGGAGTGGCAGAACATACTGAAAGTGATGAAGGAGAAAAACATGCAGCCAAGACTACTCTACCCAGCAAGGATCTCATTCAGATTTGATGGAGAAATTAAAACCTTTAGAGACAAGCAAAAGCTGAGAGAGTTCAGCACCACCAAACCAGCTTTACAACAAATGCTAAAGGATCTTCTCTAGGCAAGAATCACAAGAGAAGGAAAAGACCTATAATAACGAACCCAAAACAATTTAGAAAATGGGAATAGGAACATACATATTGATAATTAACTTAAATGTAAATGGACTAAATGCTCCCACCAAAAGACACAGATTGGCTGAATGGATACAAAAACAAGACCCTTATATATGCTGTCTACAAGAGACTCACTTCAGACCTAGAGACACATACAGACTGAAAGTAAGGGGATGGAAAAAGATATTCCATGCAAATGGAAACCAAAAGAAAGCTGGAGTAGCAATTCTCATATCAGACAAAATAGACTT
>NW_020841420.1:0-1865 GCF_003676395.1 Aethalodelphis obliquidens | reverse complement strand
TTTTTTAAGTTTTTTTCTTAATAATTAATTTTAATAACTTTATATTACTTTATCTTCTTTCTTTCTTTCTTTCCTTCCCTCCCTCCTTTAGACAACGAATCATCCCAAAATTGAGGAGGTGGATTTTGAGAGCAAGATTTATGATTTTTTCCCCTTTTCCTCTTTTTGTGAGTGTGTATGAGCATGTTTCTGTGTGAGATTTTGTCTGTATAGCTTTGCTTCCACCATTTGTCCTAGGGTTCTATCCGTCTTTTTTTTTTTAATTTAAGTTTTCTTTTTTTCTTAATAATTATTTTTTTATTTTAATAACTTTATACTTTATTTTACTTTATTTTTCTTTATCTTTTTTCTTTCTTTTTTTCCTTCCTTCCCGCCTTCCTCCCTCCCTCCCTCCTTTCTTTCTACTAATTCTTTCTACTTTTTCTCCCTTTTATTCTGAGACGTGTGGATGAAAGGCTCTTGCTGCAGCCAGGAGTCAGTGCTGTGCCTCTGAGGTGGGAGAGCCAACTTCAGGACACTGGTCCACAAGAGACCTCCCAGCTCCACATAACATCAAATGGCGAAAATCTCCCAGAGATCTCCATGTCAACACCAGCACCCAGCTTCACTCAATGACCATTAAGCTACAGTGCTGAACATCCTATGCTAAACTACTAGCAAGACAGGAACACAACCCCACCCATTAGCAGAGAGGCTGCCTAAAATCATAATAAGGCCACAGACACCACAAAACACACCACCCGACGTGGACCTGCCCAGCAGAAAGACAAGATCCAGCTTCATCCACCAGAACACAGGCACTAGTCCCCTCCACCAGGAAGCCTACACAACACAATGAACCAACCTTAGCCACTGGGGACACACACCAAAAACAACGGAAACTATGAGCCTGCAGCCTGCAAAAAGGAGACCCCAAACACAGTCAGATAAGCAAAATGAGAAGACAAAAAAACACACAGCAGATGAAGGAGCAAGATGAAAACCTACCAGACCTAACAAATGAAGAGGAAATAGGCAGTCTACCTGAAAAAGAATTCAGAATAATGATAGTAAAGATGATGCAAAATCTTAGAAATAGAATAGACAAAATGCAAGAAACATTTAACAAGGACCTGGAAGAACTAAAGATGAAACAAACAACGATGAACAACACAATAAATGAAATTAAAAATACTCTAGATGGGATCAATAGCAGAATAACTGAGGCAGAAGGACGGATAAGTGACCTGGAAGATAAAATAGTGGAAATAACTATTGCAGAGCAGAACAAAGAAAAAAGAATGAAAAGAACTGAGGACAGTCTCAGATACCTCTGGGACAACATTAAACGCACCAACATTCGAATTATAGTGGTTCCAGAAGAAGAAGAGAAAAAGAAAGGGATGGAGAAGATATTTGAAGAGATTATAGTTGATAACTTCCCTAATATGGGAAAGGAAATAGTTAATCAAGTCCAGGAAGCACAGAGAGTCCCATACAGGATAAATCCAAGGAGAAATACGCCAAGACACATATTAATCAAACTGTCAAAAACTAAATACAAAGAAAACATATTAAAAGCAGCAAGGGAAAAACAACAAATAACACACAAGGGAATCCCCATAAGGTTAACAGCTGATCTTTCAAAAGAAACTCTGCAAACCAGAAGGGAGTGGCAGGACATATTTAAAGTGATGAAAGGCAAAAATCTACAACCAAGATTACTCTACCCAGCTAGGATCTCATTCAGATTTGATGGAGAAATTAAAACCTTTACAGACAAGCAAAAGCTGGGAGAGTTCAGCACCAACAATCCAGCTTTACAACAAACGCTAAAGGAACTTCTCTAGACAAGAAACACAAGAGAAGGAAAAGACCTACAATAA
>NW_020841419.1:0-1865 GCF_003676395.1 Aethalodelphis obliquidens | reverse complement strand
TTTTTTAAGTTTTTTTCTTAATAATTAATTTTAATAACTTTATATTACTTTATCTTCTTTCTTTCTTTCTTTCCTTCCCTCCCTCCTTTAGACAACGAATCATCCCAAAATTGAGGAGGTGGATTTTGAGAGCAAGATTTATGATTTTTTCCCCTTTTCCTCTTTTTGTGAGTGTGTATGAGCATGTTTCTGTGTGAGATTTTGTCTGTATAGCTTTGCTTCCACCATTTGTCCTAGGGTTCTATCCGTCTTTTTTTTTTTAATTTAAGTTTTCTTTTTTTCTTAATAATTATTTTTTTATTTTAATAACTTTATACTTTATTTTACTTTATTTTTCTTTATCTTTTTTCTTTCTTTTTTTCCTTCCTTCCCGCCTTCCTCCCTCCCTCCCTCCTTTCTTTCTACTAATTCTTTCTACTTTTTCTCCCTTTTATTCTGAGACGTGTGGATGAAAGGCTCTTGCTGCAGCCAGGAGTCAGTGCTGTGCCTCTGAGGTGGGAGAGCCAACTTCAGGACACTGGTCCACAAGAGACCTCCCAGCTCCACATAACATCAAATGGCGAAAATCTCCCAGAGATCTCCATGTCAACACCAGCACCCAGCTTCACTCAATGACCATTAAGCTACAGTGCTGAACATCCTATGCTAAACTACTAGCAAGACAGGAACACAACCCCACCCATTAGCAGAGAGGCTGCCTAAAATCATAATAAGGCCACAGACACCACAAAACACACCACCCGACGTGGACCTGCCCAGCAGAAAGACAAGATCCAGCTTCATCCACCAGAACACAGGCACTAGTCCCCTCCACCAGGAAGCCTACACAACACAATGAACCAACCTTAGCCACTGGGGACACACACCAAAAACAACGGAAACTATGAGCCTGCAGCCTGCAAAAAGGAGACCCCAAACACAGTCAGATAAGCAAAATGAGAAGACAAAAAAACACACAGCAGATGAAGGAGCAAGATGAAAACCTACCAGACCTAACAAATGAAGAGGAAATAGGCAGTCTACCTGAAAAAGAATTCAGAATAATGATAGTAAAGATGATGCAAAATCTTAGAAATAGAATAGACAAAATGCAAGAAACATTTAACAAGGACCTGGAAGAACTAAAGATGAAACAAACAACGATGAACAACACAATAAATGAAATTAAAAATACTCTAGATGGGATCAATAGCAGAATAACTGAGGCAGAAGGACGGATAAGTGACCTGGAAGATAAAATAGTGGAAATAACTATTGCAGAGCAGAACAAAGAAAAAAGAATGAAAAGAACTGAGGACAGTCTCAGATACCTCTGGGACAACATTAAACGCACCAACATTCGAATTATAGTGGTTCCAGAAGAAGAAGAGAAAAAGAAAGGGATGGAGAAGATATTTGAAGAGATTATAGTTGATAACTTCCCTAATATGGGAAAGGAAATAGTTAATCAAGTCCAGGAAGCACAGAGAGTCCCATACAGGATAAATCCAAGGAGAAATACGCCAAGACACATATTAATCAAACTGTCAAAAACTAAATACAAAGAAAACATATTAAAAGCAGCAAGGGAAAAACAACAAATAACACACAAGGGAATCCCCATAAGGTTAACAGCTGATCTTTCAAAAGAAACTCTGCAAACCAGAAGGGAGTGGCAGGACATATTTAAAGTGATGAAAGGCAAAAATCTACAACCAAGATTACTCTACCCAGCTAGGATCTCATTCAGATTTGATGGAGAAATTAAAACCTTTACAGACAAGCAAAAGCTGGGAGAGTTCAGCACCAACAATCCAGCTTTACAACAAACGCTAAAGGAACTTCTCTAGACAAGAAACACAAGAGAAGGAAAAGACCTACAATAA
>NW_020841418.1:0-1866 GCF_003676395.1 Aethalodelphis obliquidens | reverse complement strand
AGGGCATGGTGGGCGGTTAGGATCACCACGTGGGGTCCTTTTCCCTTGGGAGGGAGCTGGCCTTGTGGGCTGCTGATTTTCAGGTTTTTAGATACTCCCAGTATCCTCGCCGGATGGGGCGGTGGGCCAAGCCCTTGGTGACCGTAGTTTATCCTACCTGGAGGGCATTCTTGCGTTGTTCCAGTTCAAGTGGTTCCAGTTTTTGCACTAATACTCCAAGGGTGATTCACCTTCTATGGGGATGTAAAGGCCAAAGCGTTTAGCTAAATTAGGGAGTTCCAGGGCAAGGGTCTGAATTGACTGCTCTTTGCATTCTTGAAAGGCCGCTTCTGGATTCTATTCGAAAGGATCATTATCTTTTCCTTTCAATGTTTCATATAGAGGCCCAGCTAGTAGACTGTAGTTCGGGATCCAGATGTGGCAAACCCCGGCCTCCCCAGGAACCCCTAAGCTGTCTTCTAGTTTTAGAAGGGGTAAGGCTGCAAATGGCTTCTTCCCTTTCCTGGGATGGGCTTCTCCGACCTTCTGTGAGAATGAAGCCCAGGCAGGTCACCTTAGTCTGTGATATTTGAGCCTTTTTCTTGGACACCTTCTATCCTTTATTGGCTAGGTAGTTCAGAGGCCTCCTTAGTAGGGCTGGCGATCAGAATGTAGTCTGCATATTGGAGGGTTCCCTTTTTCAGAGGTAGAACTTTTAGGTGTTTAGCTAACGTTTTCCCAAAGATGGTGTGGAAATTTTTGAACCCTTGGGGCAGGACGGCCCAACAGTATTGTTTTTGTTGTATGTTGAGTCCTGCCACTCACAATCCAAAATTTCTTGTGACTCTGGGACTAATGGAATACAGAAGAAGGCATCATTGAAGTCTAATACAGAATACCTTGTCCTGGTGGATGGTAGAATGACCAGCAGGGTGTAGGAATTAGGAACTACCGGATATATATCCTCGGTGGCTTCACTGATTGTCCTGACATCCGTTACCAGGTTCCCAGCAGCCCACGGGGCTCTCGTGGTCAGGCCCTTCCCAGGATATGGAGCTCACCTGGGCAGGTACCCAGCAGCCACCAGGGCTCTCGTGGTCACGCCCCTCCCAGGATATGGAGCTCACCTGGGCAGATCCCCAGCAGCCCACGGGGCTCTCGTGGTCAGGCCCCTCCCAGGGTATGGAGCTCACCTGTGCAGCTACCCAGCAGCCCATGGGGCTCTCGTGGTCAGGCCCCTCCCAGGATACAGAGCTCCCCTGGGCAGGTACCCCGGCAGGGCTGGGCACACAGGAACCGTGCACATAGCCCTCATTGCAGAGCATCCCCAGCTCACCTGTCACTCAGAGCTGACACAGAGCACCTCAGAGCAGGACTTGAACTAACAAGCAGCAGCTCCGACAGGTCTGTGACCCTGGGCATCACTCTGTGCGGCCTCCCTCCGCCTGGTCTTCCAGAGACTTTCACTGAAGCTGGGGCACCAGGCCTCTGTCTCCTCCACCCCTCCTCTCCCTGACTACTGGGTTCCTCTCATTAGGAGCGGGTCTTCTTGAAATTGTCTCCCACTCATGGGCCAGATAAAATGATTAGAAAACAAGCCGGAGCTGCAGCCCCTTGTCTATCCTGACTCTCAGGAGCCCACACCTGTTCCTTGGACCTGGCCAGTTCAGCAAGGTCCAATTTCAGCAATGTGAGCCCCTGAGGGGTGAGGATTGGCTGACCTGGGCAGCCTGACCCTGCCGGCCAGCCCTCCCCAGGTGTGCCTGGGTTGAGGTCAATATAAACACCGCTCCAGGCAGCAAGAGCCCCTGCAGCTGTGCCTGACACCATATTCTCTGCCCCGTCAGCAGTGTTGGGGCTGGGCTGGTGGGAGGGAGTGAGGGGCCA
>NW_020841417.1:0-1866 GCF_003676395.1 Aethalodelphis obliquidens | reverse complement strand
GATAAAATCGATGACAGGGCTTCCCTGGTGGCGCGTGGTTGAGAGTCCGCCTGCTGATGCAGGGGACACGGGTTCATGCCCCGGGACGGGAAGATCCCACATGCCGCGGAGCGGCTGCGCCCGTGAGCCATGGCCACTGAGCCTGCGCGTTCGGAGCCTGTGCTCTGCAATGGGAGAGGCCACAACAGGGAGAGGCCCGCGTACCGCAAAAAAAAAAAAAAAAAAAAGTCAATGACACCAAAAGCTGTTCTTTGGGAAGATCAATAAAATGAATAAAATTCTCACCAGACTGATCAGGAAAAAAAAAAAGAAAGAAGATACAAATTACCAAAATCAGGAATGAGAGAGGCGATATCACCAAAGACTCCACAAATATTAAAAGGATAAAAAGGGAACGTTATGAACAACTTACACCCATAAATTAAACAATTGAGATTAAATGCACAAATTTCTTGATTGACACAAACTATCAAAGTTGTTTAGGATAGGATTCATTTAGTTTAGAATTAACTAGAAATCCCTTTATTTGAATGCTGTCTATTGAAAAACTTCGATAATATAAATGCAAATATTTCTGTCTCATAAAGGAATATTTTTTGTTGTTGGATGACTTGGATCAGTCCCTCAATATTTATTTAATACCGTCTACTTAGACACCAGATGGTTCCAAGAAATAAAAGATTAAACATCCTAAAAAAAAAAAGTTGTCTCAAAAAGAAATAGATAACCTGAATAGATTTGTCTATTATCTATCTATTATCTCTTCATTACCTTCATCTATTAAAGAAATACATTTATAGTGGCAAACCTTCCCTCAGGGAAAACTCCAGGCCCAGATGTCTTCACTGGTGAATTCTACCAAACATTTAAGAAAGGAACAATATTCATTCTACCAACTCTTCCAGAAAATTGAAAAAGAATATTTCCCAACTTATATGAGACCAGTATTATCTTGATACTAAAACTAAGATATTTAAGAAAAAAAAAGGAAGAAAAGAAGAAAGGAAAGGAGGGAAGAAGGAAGAAAAGGACAGACCATTACTTCTCAGGCATATGAACACAAAAATTCAAACAAAATTGTAGCAAATGGAACCAACGACGTACATACAGGATGCTGAAAGTTGTATGAATCTCAAAATCATGATGCTGAGTGAAAGAAAGCAGACGTAAAATACGTACACACTGCATGATTCCGTTTGTATGCAATTCTAGGACATGCTATGTAATGTATAGTAACAGAAAAAAGATCAGTGGTTGCCTGGGGGTGTGGGCACCGGGGAAGCGGGAGGGAGGGCTCCGAACAGACACAGAAAACTCTGAGGGTGCCGGGTCTGTCTTATCTGGATTGTGGTGAAGATTTCACAGGTGGGTGTCTATGTCAAAACTTATTGTACACTTCAATTATGTGCAGTTAACGTAGTCGATTAAACCTCAGTAAAGCTGTTGTAAAAATAAGATGAAGAATCCCACACATGAGAAGCTGCTCTTCTCTTGTCCAAAACCTGCTTCCTGACTATCTGCTCTTGAACGATGAAGCACTGGACAGGCGGATGCTGAGACACCTGCACCATGCCCCACGGCCCCCTCCCACCCCCGGGATGCCTGCCTTCTGAGAAGTTCAGAGTTTCCAGAGAGATGGGGGTTGGAGCCGGGGAGCACACGGGACCCAGCTGCAATTTGGTTTAATAAGCCAGAGTTGGGCTTCCCTGGTGGCGCAGTGGTTGGGAGTCCACCTGCCGATGCAGGGGACACGGGTTCGTGCCCCGGTCCGGGAGGATCCCACATGCCGCAGAGCGGCTGGGCCCGTGAGCCATGGCCGCTGAGCCTGCGCGTCCGGAGGCTGTGCTCCGCAACGGGAGAGGCCAC
>NW_020841416.1:0-1867 GCF_003676395.1 Aethalodelphis obliquidens | reverse complement strand
ATTGGGTCTTCTTTGCTGCACGCAGGCTTTCTCTAGTTGTGGCGAGCCGGGACTACTCTTCATTGCAGTATGCAGGCTTCTCATTGCGGTGGCTTCTCTTGTTGCAGAGCACGGGCTCTATGGTCACGGGTTTCACTAGTTGCGGCACATGGTCTCAGTAGTTGTGGCTCACGGGCTCTAGAGTGCAGACTCAGTAGTTGTGGCTCACGGGCCTAGTTGCTCCGTGGCATGTGGGATCCTCCCAGACCAGGGCTCGAACCTGTGTCCCCTTCATTAGCAGGCAGATTCTCAACCACTCTGCCACCAGGGAAGCACTTAAGTATTTTTTTTAATGTATTTTTTTGCTGCGTTGTGTCTTTGCTGCTTTGCCTGGGGTTTCTCCAGTTGTGGCTAGCAGAGGCTACTCTTTGTTGTGGTGCACCGGCTACTCATTGGATGGCTTCTGTTGTTGCAGAGCACAGGCTCTAGGTGCATGGGCTTCAGTAGTTGTGGCACACAGGCTCTAGAGTGCAGGCTCAGTAGTTGTGGCATACGGGCTTAGTTGCTCCACGGCATGTGGGATCTTCCTGGACCAGGGATCGAACCCGTGTCACCTGCATTGACAAGCAGGTTTTTAACCAATGAACCACCAGGGAACTCCCAATTCCAGTATTTTTAATCTTTTTTGTAGATCATTATTCCAATCTGGTGTCATTTTCCTTCTACTTAAAAATACTTCTTTTAACATTTCTTATAGGGAAAGTCTATTAGTAATGAATTCTTTCAGCTTTTGTATGTCTGAGATAGTCTTTATTTTGCTTTTGTTTTGACAGATCTGGGTATAGAATTCTAGGTTGATAGAATTCAATTCACTACTTTAAAGATGTTATTCCACTGAGTTCTTGTTTACATTGTTTCCAACAAGAATTCTGCTGTCATTGTTATCTTTGTTCCTCTGTATGTAGTGTATAGTTTTTTCCTCTGGCTGCTTTAAAATTTTTCCCTTTATTGCTAGTTTTGAGCAATTTGATTACTTTTTGTGCCTTGGTGTAGTTTTGTCCATGTTTCTTATGCTTAAAGTTCATTGATCTTCTTGACTTTGTGGGTTTACAGTGTTTACCAGTTTGGAAACATTTTGGCAATTATTTCTTCAATGTATTTCTCCTCTCCTTCATGGACTCTAAGTACACATGGAATAGGCCACTTGAAGTTGTTGCACAACTCACTGATGCTCTATTCATTTTTGTTGTTGTTTTGTTTTGTTACTCTTTTTGTTTAATCTTGGATAGTTTCTATTACTATGGTTTAATGTTCACTGACCCTGTCTTCTGCGCTGTCTCTTCTGCCATTAACCTCGTTCAATGTCTTTTTCATTTAGACATTGTTTTTAATCTCTAGAAGCTCAGTTTGGGTCTGTTTTGCATTTTCCATGCCTCTACTTAAGATTTTCAGTATTTAGTCTGGGTTTTTTTTTTTTTTTTTTTTTTTTTGCAGTACATGGGTCTCTCACTGTTGTGGCCTCTCCCATTGCGGAGCACAGGCTCTGGACGCGCAGGCTCAGTGGCCATGTCGCACGGGCCAAACCGCTCCGCGGCATGTGGGATCTTCCCGGACTGGGGCACGAACCCATGTCCCGTGCATCGGCAGGCGGACTCTCAACCCCTGCGCCACCAGGGAAGCCCTAGTCCGGGTTTTTTAACATATGAAATAGTTATAATAACTTTTCTTCGTGTATAATAACTTTTTAAATATTCTTTTCTGCCAGTTCTAACATCTGCATAGATTATGGGTTAGTTTTGATTGGTTGCCTTTTCTCCTCAGTATGGGTCATACTTTCTTAATTCTTTGCATGTTTGGCAATTTTTCATATGATAACAGATGTTGTGAG
>NW_020841415.1:0-1867 GCF_003676395.1 Aethalodelphis obliquidens | reverse complement strand
CAATGGTGTGTTAGTTTCTGCTGTATAACAAAGTGAATCAGTTATACATATACATACATCCCCATATCCCCTCCCTCTTGCATCTCCCTCCCACCCTCCCTATCCCACCCCTCTAGGTGGTCACAAAGCACCGAGCTGATCTCCCTGTGCTATGTGGCTGCTTCCCACTAGCTATCTATTTTACATTTGGTAGTGTATATACGGACGTGGTGATTTGAACTGGGTCAGCATTATCCAATTTTTCTAAGTATTCTCTTTCCTACCTTTCATCAACTCTATTGACAGGGCTTCTGTCCCTTTCTAATTGCCCATCCCTCGGATTTCTTTTTCTCTTCCTTGTTAAAGACCAATTTTACACAGCACTTCAGCTGCTCAGCCATTTTTATCATCATCATTAATTTGATTTCCCTTCTCATTTATTAATGGGCCAGGCAGCTCTCAAGGATTCTTTTTCCCCTGATATATTTGTAAAACGCCCTTCTTATTCCCTTTGGTGGCCCCAAGACTCTCTATGCCTTTTATTTCCTCCCTTGGCTGCCCTTCTGTTTCTCCGAAGCCTTTGCTGACTTCAGATCTCCCTCTCTGTATCCGGCTCCCTACCTGTCTCCTGCAGCCGTCCCCTGCCCCACCCTCCCTCCTCAGACATCCTGGCCTCTGAGGCTTCTCCATCTTGAGGCCCCATTAGCAGCAAGGGTTTGTCAGGCTCCTACCCATCCTTGTTCTGCTCCCACCCTGTGAGCAGAGAGGCCCTTTCATCCACGCTGGCAACCTGATGGAAGGGACCAGAAAAACCTAGGTCCTGCCCTGGTCCCCACCGTCAGCCTCCATCTCCCCAGGATTCCTGATTAAGGGAGTTATGCACAGGAGCATCCATTCATTCATTTTTCAAAACCAGGATTGAGGTATAATTTACATACCATACAATTCAACCATTTTAAGTGTTTATTCATTAAAGTCAATGATTTTTCGGTAACTCTACCAAGTTGGGCAACCATCACCAACAATCCAATTTGAAACATTCTCATCACCCCAATAAGCTCCTTCACAACCATTTACAGTTAATTCCACTTCCCATCCCCATTCCCAGGCAACAACAGGAAGAAGGAAGTAGGCTGTTTACTCTGCATTATCAATAGCGGTTGTGACAATGAAAAAACCACCAATGTGATGCCACCTCTTGTTTTGTCTAGCATAGCAGTATTACTAATGCACAGGTCCTAACCCCTGTTCCAGGGACACGTGCAGCCTCTGCACCCAGGCTTCTTACCTTGCACCATCCACCAGGAATGCACGGAGCTCCAGCCCTCAATGTTGCCCATCATGGTTGGGAGTTCCTGGCACTTCTCATTCTCTACTACATTCCCTAATAGATTCTTTTAGTTTCTAACATTACTGATCTCTCTAACATGTTGTCCCCACCTTGCCCTTTGAACTTGGTTCTTGGCATTGACCTTCCCAGGCCAAGGAACTTGGCAGTCTCTTGCCTACGATTGGAACTTTGCTCCATCTAAATTGTCTCAGGATACCTTGGGGTCTCATCATCTGTCTCCTCCACCTTCAATCCCTCCCCTTCACTCCACCCACCTCGTTTCAGCCTATGGGGTCATAGATGGAGCCTTTTTATAGGACTGAACACTCTTCAAAGCAAGCCATAGTAACAGATACAGAAAAGCAAAAGACACGATCTTATAAAATAAATATCTCCTATCCCCAAATTATGGTATATGTGGAGTATAATACCTGTTACCTTGCAGGCCAAAAAAGAAGTTATTAAATTTAAGTATAGGGTTGAGGTATCTGAATTGCAAAGACTAACTGTGCTAAGCAGAAAAAAATTGCTCCAAGATTAGGAAGAGAGTTGATACAA
>NW_020841414.1:939-1868 GCF_003676395.1 Aethalodelphis obliquidens | reverse complement strand
TTAACTCTCATTCCCACCAGGAAGAGGAAATAACCAAAGGCTCAGCGTGCCGTGCCGGGACCAGATTAGGGCCAGAAGCCATCCTGCGGTGTTGCGGCCAGCTCAAAAGAAAGCGAGTTGAAGAAAGGAGCTCAGGGGCACTGTAATTCACAAACCTGCAGAGTTATAAATGACAGCTATCGTCCAAAAATATACTGAAGTAAGGCTGCAGAGAGGACTTGAAAGCGGGGCAGAATTGCAGGAAACCGATTTCAGGAGGTAGACTGGAATTGCATTGAAAGCATCGGAAAAGAGGCAAAACGTCCACTATGATGCACTTGGCCAAAAAGGGCGTATGCGTTTTTTCCTGAATATATTCAGGAAAAAACGCATACGCCCTTTTTGGCCAACCAAGAAAGCTTGCAAAGGAAATCTGCACTACAATGAAGTCTCACTTCCCCCCGGTCAAAAGGGCCATCTGAAAAAAGTGTAAAATCCAGAAAGGCAGGACAGGCCATGGAGAACTGGGAGCCTTGTTATGCTGATGGGCGGGATGTAAATTGCCAACAGACACTCGGGAGAAGTGTATGGTGTTTCCTGAAACATCGAAAAAACAAAGCAACAGAGCCTATGGCACTTCCACTTATGGTCCTATAGCTTAGGGAAATTAAAATCAAAAAGACACAGCCACTCCAAAGTTTGGTACGGCTCTGTTTACAAGAACCTCGTTTACAGTACAAGTTCAACATCGCAGAAAGTGAAAAATGGATAAAGAAGATGTGGTATGTACTTACAAAGCAATATCACTAAGCAAGGAAATCTGTGTCATCAGGACCTTAGCAGCACAATGAGTGGATTCAGGAACGATGATTCTAACTGAAATAAGTCACACAGAAAAAGAAACATCATAAGATATCAGTAATAAACGGTATGAAAACTTGGCTACACAG
>NW_020841414.1:0-929 GCF_003676395.1 Aethalodelphis obliquidens | reverse complement strand
TTAACTCTCATTCCCACCAGGAAGAGGAAATAACCAAAGGCTCAGCGTGCCGTGCCGGGACCAGATTAGGGCCAGAAGCCATCCTGCGGTGTTGCGGCCAGCTCAAAAGAAAGCGAGTTGAAGAAAGGAGCTCAGGGGCACTGTAATTCACAAACCTGCAGAGTTATAAATGACAGCTATCGTCCAAAAATATACTGAAGTAAGGCTGCAGAGAGGACTTGAAAGCGGGGCAGAATTGCAGGAAACCGATTTCAGGAGGTAGACTGGAATTGCATTGAAAGCATCGGAAAAGAGGCAAAACGTCCACTATGATGCACTTGGCCAAAAAGGGCGTATGCGTTTTTTCCTGAATATATTCAGGAAAAAACGCATACGCCCTTTTTGGCCAACCAAGAAAGCTTGCAAAGGAAATCTGCACTACAATGAAGTCTCACTTCCCCCCGGTCAAAAGGGCCATCTGAAAAAAGTGTAAAATCCAGAAAGGCAGGACAGGCCATGGAGAACTGGGAGCCTTGTTATGCTGATGGGCGGGATGTAAATTGCCAACAGACACTCGGGAGAAGTGTATGGTGTTTCCTGAAACATCGAAAAAACAAAGCAACAGAGCCTATGGCACTTCCACTTATGGTCCTATAGCTTAGGGAAATTAAAATCAAAAAGACACAGCCACTCCAAAGTTTGGTACGGCTCTGTTTACAAGAACCTCGTTTACAGTACAAGTTCAACATCGCAGAAAGTGAAAAATGGATAAAGAAGATGTGGTATGTACTTACAAAGCAATATCACTAAGCAAGGAAATCTGTGTCATCAGGACCTTAGCAGCACAATGAGTGGATTCAGGAACGATGATTCTAACTGAAATAAGTCACACAGAAAAAGAAACATCATAAGATATCAGTAATAAACGGTATGAAAACTTGGCTACACAG
>NW_020841413.1:0-1868 GCF_003676395.1 Aethalodelphis obliquidens | reverse complement strand
TCTCTTAATCAAGCTCTTTAAAAACTGGCTGCCACAGAGGACTTCTAACTGTTCAATAGAACAGTTAGAATTAATTGATATTTTCAGGGCATGACATCAATAAAAACAAACAAAACATAATACATATTCTTTTCAAGTGCACATAGGTCATTCTCTAGGACTGACTACATGCTAGGGCACAAAAGAAGCTTCAACAAATTTAAGAGGACAGAAATTATTTCAGGCATCTTTTCTGGCCACAGTGACATGAAACTAGAAATCAACCACAGAAAAAAGAAATGAGAAAAAAGTGATTACGTGGAGATTAAACAACATGCTGCTAAAAAACTAATAGGTCAGTGATGAAATCAAAGAGGAAATTTTAAAATATATTGAGATATATGACAATGAAAACAGAACCATACACATCTATGGGATGCAGCAAAAGCAGTTCTTAGAGGGAAGTTCATAGTGATACAGGCCTTCCTCCAAAAACAAGAAAACTCTCAAACAACCTAACCTACCATCTAAAAGAATTAGAAACAGAAGAACAAAACCTAAAGTCAGAAAAGGAAGGAAATAATAAAGATCAGAGAAGAAATAAAATAGGGATTAAAGCACTATTCTCAATAGCCAAGATATAGAAACATAAATGTCCATTCACATATGAATGTATAAAGAAGATGTGTTATGTATGCACAATGGAACACTATGCAGCAATAAAAAAGAACAAAATAATGCCATTTGCAGCAACATGGATGGACCTAGGGATTATCATACTAAGTGAAGTAAGTCAGAAAGACAAATACCATATGATATCACTTATATGTGGAATATAAAATATGACACAAATGAACCTATCTACAAAACAGAAACAAACTCACAGACATAGAGAACAGACTTATGGTTGCTAAGGGAGAAGAGGGGTGTGGGAGGGATGAATTGAGAGTTTGGGGTTATCAGATGCAAACTATTATATACAGAATATTTAAACAACAAGGTCCTACTATATAGCACAGGGAGGTATATTCAATATCCGGTGATAAACCATAATGGAAAAGAATATAAAAAAAGAATGTATACATACGTATAACTGAATCACTTTGCTTTACAGCATAAACTAACACAACATTGTAAATCAACTATACTTCAATAAAAATAAATCAATAAATAAAAATAAACAGAAAGACAAAGAATGACTTAGGAATTGTCACAGATTGGAGGAGAGTAAGGAAACGTGACAACTGAATAAAATGTGATGTTCTGCAATGCATCCTGGAACAGAAAAGGGACATTAGGTGAAAAACTGATGAAATCCAAATTAATTCTGTAGGTTAGTTAATAGCAATGTTCTAATGTTAATTTCTTGGTTTTGATAAATGTACTATGGTTATGTGAGATGTTAACATTAGGGGAAACTGAGTTAAGCACCAGTATCAGGGGGAGCTTTGTGCTATTTTTGCAACTTTTCTATAATTCTAAAATTACTTTAGAATAAAAAATTATAAAAATAAACATACACATTGGATCCAACATCACATCAGTTGGAGGCTGGTATTTTCCAAATGAGAATTTGATACAACCCTCTTCATTTCATTGTTTGTATTATTTCTTTTCCTTTCTCTTAGCTACCATTTGTTTTGTGCATCACTTTTCAAGTACATATGAAAAAAAATTTTTCTCTTTTTATAAAACATTAAATATAAGAGGCAATTTGTTTATCTAAAAGAGGAGAAAGTTAACCCTTCTAACTATTCAATATATAGTATATAATACCTCAGAATTACTTTAATTCCTAGCTTGATTATCAAAGATACAGTTTGGAAATGAAAACAGGTAACCTGAACTGTTATCCAAATTCATCTTTAAAAAGGTGAGATGCTTTATTC
>NW_020841412.1:0-1868 GCF_003676395.1 Aethalodelphis obliquidens | reverse complement strand
TCTCTTAATCAAGCTCTTTAAAAACTGGCTGCCACAGAGGACTTCTAACTGTTCAATAGAACAGTTAGAATTAATTGATATTTTCAGGGCATGACATCAATAAAAACAAACAAAACATAATACATATTCTTTTCAAGTGCACATAGGTCATTCTCTAGGACTGACTACATGCTAGGGCACAAAAGAAGCTTCAACAAATTTAAGAGGACAGAAATTATTTCAGGCATCTTTTCTGGCCACAGTGACATGAAACTAGAAATCAACCACAGAAAAAAGAAATGAGAAAAAAGTGATTACGTGGAGATTAAACAACATGCTGCTAAAAAACTAATAGGTCAGTGATGAAATCAAAGAGGAAATTTTAAAATATATTGAGATATATGACAATGAAAACAGAACCATACACATCTATGGGATGCAGCAAAAGCAGTTCTTAGAGGGAAGTTCATAGTGATACAGGCCTTCCTCCAAAAACAAGAAAACTCTCAAACAACCTAACCTACCATCTAAAAGAATTAGAAACAGAAGAACAAAACCTAAAGTCAGAAAAGGAAGGAAATAATAAAGATCAGAGAAGAAATAAAATAGGGATTAAAGCACTATTCTCAATAGCCAAGATATAGAAACATAAATGTCCATTCACATATGAATGTATAAAGAAGATGTGTTATGTATGCACAATGGAACACTATGCAGCAATAAAAAAGAACAAAATAATGCCATTTGCAGCAACATGGATGGACCTAGGGATTATCATACTAAGTGAAGTAAGTCAGAAAGACAAATACCATATGATATCACTTATATGTGGAATATAAAATATGACACAAATGAACCTATCTACAAAACAGAAACAAACTCACAGACATAGAGAACAGACTTATGGTTGCTAAGGGAGAAGAGGGGTGTGGGAGGGATGAATTGAGAGTTTGGGGTTATCAGATGCAAACTATTATATACAGAATATTTAAACAACAAGGTCCTACTATATAGCACAGGGAGGTATATTCAATATCCGGTGATAAACCATAATGGAAAAGAATATAAAAAAAGAATGTATACATACGTATAACTGAATCACTTTGCTTTACAGCATAAACTAACACAACATTGTAAATCAACTATACTTCAATAAAAATAAATCAATAAATAAAAATAAACAGAAAGACAAAGAATGACTTAGGAATTGTCACAGATTGGAGGAGAGTAAGGAAACGTGACAACTGAATAAAATGTGATGTTCTGCAATGCATCCTGGAACAGAAAAGGGACATTAGGTGAAAAACTGATGAAATCCAAATTAATTCTGTAGGTTAGTTAATAGCAATGTTCTAATGTTAATTTCTTGGTTTTGATAAATGTACTATGGTTATGTGAGATGTTAACATTAGGGGAAACTGAGTTAAGCACCAGTATCAGGGGGAGCTTTGTGCTATTTTTGCAACTTTTCTATAATTCTAAAATTACTTTAGAATAAAAAATTATAAAAATAAACATACACATTGGATCCAACATCACATCAGTTGGAGGCTGGTATTTTCCAAATGAGAATTTGATACAACCCTCTTCATTTCATTGTTTGTATTATTTCTTTTCCTTTCTCTTAGCTACCATTTGTTTTGTGCATCACTTTTCAAGTACATATGAAAAAAAATTTTTCTCTTTTTATAAAACATTAAATATAAGAGGCAATTTGTTTATCTAAAAGAGGAGAAAGTTAACCCTTCTAACTATTCAATATATAGTATATAATACCTCAGAATTACTTTAATTCCTAGCTTGATTATCAAAGATACAGTTTGGAAATGAAAACAGGTAACCTGAACTGTTATCCAAATTCATCTTTAAAAAGGTGAGATGCTTTATTC
>NW_020841411.1:0-1869 GCF_003676395.1 Aethalodelphis obliquidens | reverse complement strand
TTCTTTTAAGGAATCATCTTGGAGATTCTTGCTTGAATACTTCCCTACTTACTAGATCTGTCACCTTGAGCAAGTTTCTTAATATCTCCTTGATGCGGTTTCCTCATATGAGAAACAATATTCACAGGATTTCCCTTATAGGGTCACTATGAAGATAAGGCATAAATAAATTCTTCTATGCAGAGTGCATTGAACAGTGTCTGGCATTAGATAGTCATCATGTATTAGCTTTTTTTTTTGCGCTGACGCGAGGGGGCCCGGGGGCCATCCTAAGGGCCAGGACGCGATTCGGCCGCCAGGGCTCCACACGGGGTCTCACCGCCAGAGGCCTCCAGCGCAGGGGCCGTCCCGCGGCACCCAGGACGCAAACTGGCCTCCTCGGGCCCCCCCCCCCAGGGGCCCCCCTCGCGGGAATCAGGACCACCACCGCCAAACACCCACGAGCCGCGGCCGGCCCGCGACAACACTCTCCCGCGCGCACACCGGCCGCCCCACAGGCCCCACTCACACCTCCGCCGGGCCCGACTCCCCCGCCTCGGGAACCGTGAGCACTCCACCCGGGGACGCCGCCAGCCGAGGCGGCCGGGAGGACGACACCCTCACGTGGGTGAGGCCGGCTCGGTCCCAGACAGGGAAGGGGGAGGGGTGGGGGCGGGTGAGGGCCGGCGGCGACGGAGAGGTGGCGGCACGCACACACGGCGAGGGCCGCGGGGCAGGGGCGCGGGGCGCTGCCCAGGGAGAGGAAGGGCCGAGACACGACCGGGCCACCAGGAAAACAAGCGCGGGGTCCCACCGCCACACACACGAGGGCGGTCCCATGACGCCTGAGACGCCGGGCGGCCCCAGCCACCCTGGGGCCTCCCACGACCCGGCACCGCCGCCAGGGCCCGCGTGCGACGGTGCCCCCGCGTGGCACGGAGGGACCCGTCCATCCAAACTCAACCTCTCCGTCCTCGCCAGATCCGCCTTCATCTAAGTCCGAACCCCGGGGCTCCGCCCCAGGGAAACGCTCCCGAGCGAGGCGACCCGCACCACGCCCACACACCGCCACCGGCGGCGACTAGCAGAGAGGGTAAGTGCGACGGGCTCCTCGCGGCTGCGGGACTGGGGAGGCGGGACATCCGGGCGTCCCCGCCCCCTTGAGCTCGCCACCGGGGTCACCGCACGCGCACGCACACGCATACGCGCGGCCCCGCGCCGGACGCAGGCCTGGCGGGACCCTCCCCCGACTCAGAGCGGGGAGGGGCGTCCCGCGGTAGGAAAAGAGCGGCGCTCGGCCCCAGCGCAGAGCCGGCGCAAGCTCTCCCACGAAGGCGAGGGGCTCTGCCCACGTGCTCTGGCAGTCGCCACCGTGACCACTGCACGCTTGAGAGGGGCAGCGGCTGGGGATCCGGTACCCCAAGGCTCCCTTTCGGACAGCTAGAGAAGGCCTTCTCACCGACGGTGCGTCACCCCCACCCATCGACTCTCCCCTTTAGGCCCACGGAGGCGCTCCACGAGCCGCCAAGTCCACGACTGGACGGGGGGTGGGCGGGGTGTCTGCGGTATGGGTAAGAACACGGCCCACAGTAGCGTTCGCGGCCAGAGCCGGGGGCACAACCTCTGCCGCCCCCAGGCTTGTCCATCGGGCTCCGGAAGGAGGGAGCACGACCCAGAAGCGCGACAGACCCCGTTCTCACAGGCCCCGGCCCAACACGATTATATGGTTGAATACATTACAGCACTGAAAGAGAAAAGTCCAGCTGCATGCAAAGGCGTAAGTGATGAAAAACTACACCAAAAATACACTAAAGGACATAAATACAATTGTGTTTCCTCAAGATTATATAAAGTTTTCAAAAATGGACAGAGTTTTAATTTTATAATGTT
>NW_020841410.1:0-1870 GCF_003676395.1 Aethalodelphis obliquidens | reverse complement strand
CTCAGTAGTTGTGGCACATGGGCTTAGTTGCTCCAAGGTATATGAGATCTTCCCAGACCAGGGATCGAACCCATGTCCCCTGCATTGGCAGGCAGATTCTTAACCACTGTGCCACCAGGGAAGTCCAACTTTAATATTCTTATACCGACTTTAACATCTGCAAATTTTCTTTGTACAAATTTCACCTTTGTAAAACATATGATCAAAACATAAAAGTATCAAATTTTATTAAGATATAATTAATTCAACCAATTAAATTTTAGCACATTTTAAAATTCTCAAGAATTTTCTAATTTTTATTAGTTTTACATTTTTATTATAACATTTTAAATGTATATTGTATTTTTAATGCAATTTTCAATTCAATAATGATTAAAATATAGCTCCTCTCCTCTGGGAGCTCTCTATATAATTGGAGAGTCAGACAGATAAATGGATAAGCAAAACAGTGTGTTATTTGCCATGCAGAATAATTATGGAAGGTGCAACAGTAATATTAAGAAAAAAGAGGCTAATTATTGGTATTGGATAAAAGTCAGAAAGCCCTTTGTAGTGGAGACATCTAACATGAATTTAGAACATGATTACAGTTTACCATGAGAATAAAAATATAGAATTAATTATCTAGGAGTAAGTAGATTCACATAAAAGAGGGAAAATGTCCATGTCCATAATGCAGACACAAAATGCATGATATACAATGTGAGCATTTATAAGTCTCTAAACAAAAATTATTAATAGTGACAGCACTTTGACAACTTTCAGTGTTAAGAATATTATCTCTGTCAATAATATTTTTTTAAATAGAAAGATAGAATAAAACATTTGAATATGTTTAAAGAGATATCATTCTGATTACTAACTCTAAAGATAAATGTAACAGATTTATAATAAAAGCAACTTAAAGCCCAGAGTGGCTTCCTGTCAACAATATTTATTCTTTAAGGAATGCATGGAAATGATAATGGATTAAAAAAAGAAAAAAACACTAAAAAAGTACAAAAATATAGGGAAGTCTGTTTGCTTTGCATCTGACTGTGGACACATTCAAAGAAACACTGGCAGAGACAAGAATAGTGAATTAAAAAAAAACACCCTGAATTGAAAGAAACATTCTATTCTATTCAAAGAACTTAATTCTCAGATATTATTAAAGACATAAAATAAGAAAATATATTTTTCTCTGATGAGATTAACAAAAATTAAAACAAGACAAAACCTAGTTTTGGTTCAGGCTCTTCCAAATATTTGCGTTGAGAATTTAAATTGGTACAATACTTTTGGAACACATACCCTTTCCCTATTAATTCTGTTTTTGGAAATTTACTTTGAATACATTGTCTCACATATGTGTTTTTATATTCAACATTAAACAATATATAACTGATATCATGCAGACAAAACAGGTTACTATTATGAGAGAAAATTGAAGAACCTCTGTACAATCTACTGGTGTCAGGATTTCACAAGAGTTTTTGTGCTTTTTTTTCCAACATTTTAACTCTCACATGCAATTTGCATAATTTACCTGTATAAATTAATAAATTAAATCTTAAATGTAGCTCTCCCTCGGATTCACAAGACAAAATTTATGAATCATATCCAAAACTATGAAGAGTTCTGCAGACAATACTCTAAGTGTTTTGCACATCCTGACTATATGGAGTCCCTTTAATATTTATTAATATCAAAGATAATTCGTGGTCTGAGGAATGCACTTTGTGAAATACTGAGCTATATCACAAGCCTTATGAAGACATTTATTTTAAGTAAAAGTTAAGGACCCCTTTCAGGAATTCATCATCCCAAACAAAATAATATACATTGGTAGAGAAGAAGTCTCTTCTTTTTCTTTAATAAACAATCCTAA
>NW_020841409.1:0-1871 GCF_003676395.1 Aethalodelphis obliquidens | reverse complement strand
TGGGGCCCAAGGTTTTGCATTTCTAACAGGTTCCCAGGTGATACTGATGCTGCTGGTTCTGGGATCACACGTTGAGAACCGGTATCGCCATCATTGTCAGTCCTCAGAGTCCGGGAGCAGCTGCTGGGCACCAGGCAGGGTGCTAAGCTCCTTTTCTGTGGCTGAGGCACTGTGCTGACAGTTCAGTACTTCCTGAAGCTCTCCGGTTAGTGAATGGCAGATCCGCAGACACAGCACTCGAACCCAAGTCGGTCTGACTCCAGAACAACTGAACTCAACTGTCAACCGGCCCCAGGTCTTCATTCAACTGGTAGTTGTGGAACGTCTGATAAACGCTGCCTGCCTGTAGCCCCGTGCAGTTCTCAAAGCAATTTCAAATACATTTCCTCATTTCACACACACAATAGCCTGTGGAGTAGGTCAAGTAGTAACATCACCTGCCTTTGCAAGGAAGCTGTAATTACAGATGGAAATGAAGGCTGGGACCTTCCCGGTGTCTTGCTCAGGATCGCATAGTAGTGGATGGTAGAGGCTGCCTGGCCTCCCACGCTGCTGTACCTGCCATCTCTCAGGGGGTTCCGGGGGGCCCCATGGTTAGGGCGCGGCGGGCAGAAGGTGTAGACGCTGCTGGCAGCCGCCCTAACCATGGGGCCCCCCGGAACCCCCTGAGAGATGGCAGGTACAGCAGCGTGGGAGGCCAGGCAGCCTCTACCATCCACTACTATGCGATCCTGAGCAAGACACCGGGAAGGTCCCAGCCTTCATTTCCATCTGTAATTACAGCTTCCTTGCAAAGGCAGGTGATGTTACTACTTGACCTACTCCACAGGCTATTGTGTGTGTGAAATGAGGAAATGTATTTGAAATTGCTTTGAGAACTGCACGGGGCTACAGGCAGGCAGCGTTTATCAGACGTTCCACAACTACCAGTTGAATGAAGACCTGGGGCCGGTTGACAGTTGAGTTCAGTTGTTCTGGAGTCAGACCGACTTGGGTTCGAGTGCTGTGTCTGCGGATCTGCCATTCACTAACCGGAGAGCTTCAGGAAGTACTGAACTGTCAGCACAGTGCCTCAGCCACAGAAAAGGAGCTTAGCACCCTGCCTGGTGCCCAGCAGCTGCTCCCGGACTCTGAGGACTGACAATGATGGCGATACCGGTTCTCAACGTGTGATCCCAGAACCAGCAGCATCAGTATCACCTGGGAACCTGTTAGAAATGCAAAACCTTGGGCCCCATCCCCACGTATTCCAGCTCAGTAGGTCTAGAGTGGGGCCCAAGGTTTTGCATTTCTAACAGGTTCCCAGGTGATACTGATGCTGCTGGTTCTGGGATCACACGTTGAGAACCGGTATCGCCATCATTGTCAGTCCTCAGAGTCCGGGAGCAGCTGCTGGGCACCAGGCAGGGTGCTAAGCTCCTTTTCTGTGGCTGAGGCACTGTGCTGACAGTTCAGTACTTCCTGAAGCTCTCCGGTTAGTGAATGGCAGATCCGCAGACACAGCACTCGAACCCAAGTCGGTCTGACTCCAGAACAACTGAACTCAACTGTCAACCGGCCCCAGGTCTTCATTCAACTGGTAGTTGTGGAACGTCTGATAAACGCTGCCTGCCTGTAGCCCCGTGCAGTTCTCAAAGCAATTTCAAATACATTTCCTCATTTCACACACACAATAGCCTGTGGAGTAGGTCAAGTAGTAACATCACCTGCCTTTGCAAGGAAGCTGTAATTACAGATGGAAATGAAGGCTGGGACCTTCCCGGTGTCTTGCTCAGGATCGCATAGTAGTGGATGGTAGAGGCTGCCTGGCCTCCCACGCTGCTGTACCTGCCATCTCTCAGGGGGTTCCGGGGGGCCCCATGGTTAGGGCG
>NW_020841408.1:0-1871 GCF_003676395.1 Aethalodelphis obliquidens | reverse complement strand
TGGGGCCCAAGGTTTTGCATTTCTAACAGGTTCCCAGGTGATACTGATGCTGCTGGTTCTGGGATCACACGTTGAGAACCGGTATCGCCATCATTGTCAGTCCTCAGAGTCCGGGAGCAGCTGCTGGGCACCAGGCAGGGTGCTAAGCTCCTTTTCTGTGGCTGAGGCACTGTGCTGACAGTTCAGTACTTCCTGAAGCTCTCCGGTTAGTGAATGGCAGATCCGCAGACACAGCACTCGAACCCAAGTCGGTCTGACTCCAGAACAACTGAACTCAACTGTCAACCGGCCCCAGGTCTTCATTCAACTGGTAGTTGTGGAACGTCTGATAAACGCTGCCTGCCTGTAGCCCCGTGCAGTTCTCAAAGCAATTTCAAATACATTTCCTCATTTCACACACACAATAGCCTGTGGAGTAGGTCAAGTAGTAACATCACCTGCCTTTGCAAGGAAGCTGTAATTACAGATGGAAATGAAGGCTGGGACCTTCCCGGTGTCTTGCTCAGGATCGCATAGTAGTGGATGGTAGAGGCTGCCTGGCCTCCCACGCTGCTGTACCTGCCATCTCTCAGGGGGTTCCGGGGGGCCCCATGGTTAGGGCGCGGCGGGCAGAAGGTGTAGACGCTGCTGGCAGCCGCCCTAACCATGGGGCCCCCCGGAACCCCCTGAGAGATGGCAGGTACAGCAGCGTGGGAGGCCAGGCAGCCTCTACCATCCACTACTATGCGATCCTGAGCAAGACACCGGGAAGGTCCCAGCCTTCATTTCCATCTGTAATTACAGCTTCCTTGCAAAGGCAGGTGATGTTACTACTTGACCTACTCCACAGGCTATTGTGTGTGTGAAATGAGGAAATGTATTTGAAATTGCTTTGAGAACTGCACGGGGCTACAGGCAGGCAGCGTTTATCAGACGTTCCACAACTACCAGTTGAATGAAGACCTGGGGCCGGTTGACAGTTGAGTTCAGTTGTTCTGGAGTCAGACCGACTTGGGTTCGAGTGCTGTGTCTGCGGATCTGCCATTCACTAACCGGAGAGCTTCAGGAAGTACTGAACTGTCAGCACAGTGCCTCAGCCACAGAAAAGGAGCTTAGCACCCTGCCTGGTGCCCAGCAGCTGCTCCCGGACTCTGAGGACTGACAATGATGGCGATACCGGTTCTCAACGTGTGATCCCAGAACCAGCAGCATCAGTATCACCTGGGAACCTGTTAGAAATGCAAAACCTTGGGCCCCATCCCCACGTATTCCAGCTCAGTAGGTCTAGAGTGGGGCCCAAGGTTTTGCATTTCTAACAGGTTCCCAGGTGATACTGATGCTGCTGGTTCTGGGATCACACGTTGAGAACCGGTATCGCCATCATTGTCAGTCCTCAGAGTCCGGGAGCAGCTGCTGGGCACCAGGCAGGGTGCTAAGCTCCTTTTCTGTGGCTGAGGCACTGTGCTGACAGTTCAGTACTTCCTGAAGCTCTCCGGTTAGTGAATGGCAGATCCGCAGACACAGCACTCGAACCCAAGTCGGTCTGACTCCAGAACAACTGAACTCAACTGTCAACCGGCCCCAGGTCTTCATTCAACTGGTAGTTGTGGAACGTCTGATAAACGCTGCCTGCCTGTAGCCCCGTGCAGTTCTCAAAGCAATTTCAAATACATTTCCTCATTTCACACACACAATAGCCTGTGGAGTAGGTCAAGTAGTAACATCACCTGCCTTTGCAAGGAAGCTGTAATTACAGATGGAAATGAAGGCTGGGACCTTCCCGGTGTCTTGCTCAGGATCGCATAGTAGTGGATGGTAGAGGCTGCCTGGCCTCCCACGCTGCTGTACCTGCCATCTCTCAGGGGGTTCCGGGGGGCCCCATGGTTAGGGCG
>NW_020841407.1:0-1874 GCF_003676395.1 Aethalodelphis obliquidens | reverse complement strand
CCTAAAGCGTTGTCGTACCCTAAACTGTACCCTAAACCGTACCCGTTACCTAACCCTAACCCTAACCTGAAGACTTACCCTAAGCTGTACGCTAATCCTAACGCATACTCTAACACTAACCCGTACCCTAACACATACGCTAACCCTAAAACGTTGTCGCACCCTAACCTGTACCCTAAACCGTACCTGTTCCCTAACCCTAACCCTATCCCTAACCAAAACCCTTATCCAAAGCCTTACCCTAACCCCTACCCTAATCCTAACCCATACACTAAGACTAACCCATATACCAACACATACGCTAACCCTAAACCGTTGTCATACCCTAACCTGTACCCTAAATCATACCTGCTCCCTAACCTTAACCCTAACCCTTACCCGAAACCTTACCCTAACCCGCACCTTAATTCTAATCCATAAACTAACACTAACCCGTACCCTAACACATACGCTATACCTAAACCATTGTCGTACCCTAATCTGCACCCGAAACTGTACCCATTCTCTAATGCTAACCCTAATTCTAACACTAAAACTTACCCAAAGCCTTATCCTTACCCGTACCGTAATCCTAACCTGTACACTAACACTAACATGTAACCTAACACGTACGCTATACCTAAACCATTGTCGTACACTAACCTGTATCCTGAACCATACCTGTTACCTAAACTTCACCCGAACCCTAACCCTAACCCTTACCCTAAACCGTACCTTAATCATAACCAGTACACTAACACTAACCTGTACCGTAACACATACGCTAACCCTAAACCATTGTCGTACACTAACCTGTGCCCTAAACCGTACCCATTCCCTAACCCTAACCCTAACCCTAACCCTAACCCTTACCCAAAGCCTTACCCTAACCCATAACCTAATCCTAACCTGTACACTAACACTAAGCAGTACCCTAAAACTTACGCTAAACCTAAACTGTTGTCGTACCCTACCCTGTAACCTAAACCGTACCCATTCCCTAACCCTAACCCTAACCCTAAGTCTAACTCTAACCCTTACCCCAAGCCTTACCGTAACCTGTACCCTAATCCTAACCTGTACACTAACACTAACACATACCCTAACACGTACTCGAACCCTAAACATTTGTCGTACCCTAACCTGTACCATAAAGTGTACCCATTCCCTAAACCTACCCCTAACCCTAACTCTAACCCTAACCATTATCCATAGCCTTACACTAACCCGTACCCTAATCCTAACCCGTACACTAACACTAACCCATACCCTAATACGTACGCTAAACCTCAAACATTGTCCTACCAAAACCTGTACCCTAAACCATACCCGTTCACTAAGTCTAACCTTAACCCTAACCCTTACCTGAAGCCTTACCCTAACCCGTACCCTCACCCTAACCCGTACACTAACACTAAACCGTACCCTAACATGTATGCTAACCCTAAACCGTTGTCATAACGTAACCTATACACTAAACCGTACCCATTCCCTAACTCTAACCCTAACCCTTACCCAAAGAATTACCTTAACCCTTACCCTAATCCAAATACGTACACTAACACTAAACCATACCGTATCATGTACGCTAACCCTAAACCGTTGTCATATGCTAAACTCTACCCTAAAACGTACCGGTTCCCTATCCCTAACCCTAACCCTAACACTAACACATACGTTAAACCTAAACCATTGTCGTACCCTAAGCTGTACCCTAAACCGTACGAATTACCTAAAACTAACCATAACACAAACCCTTACCCGAAGACTTAACCTAATCCATACCGTAATCCTAACCCATATACTAACACTAACCTGTACCCTAACACGTACGCTAACCCTAAACCATTGTTGTATGCTAACCTGTACACTAAATCATACCCATTCCCTAACCC
>NW_020841406.1:0-1874 GCF_003676395.1 Aethalodelphis obliquidens | reverse complement strand
TATTCATTTGGCTAGTTGGTTAATGACACCGTGTGTCCATTCTTCTGCAGTGACAGTTTGTAAGGGTTGTATCATATCCTGTCAGATCCATATGTCTGACTTGTTATTTCTGTATGTCACGGGGTGTTGAAAGACTCCAGTTATTTTAATGTGATGGTCTACTCAACACTTAAATAAATGACTCATGATAGTTTCCTTTCATGTAATAGTTTTTAATATCTTTGCTTTTGTGATGATCCCTTTTGTTTGAATGAGTAGGTTGTTCAGCCCCAGAACTACTAGAAGTCATGATCATTTGTTCTGGTTTTTGTCTGACGTTTTACCGCGAGAGTTCTTGACCATGATACTTTCATGATAGGTTTTTAGTATGTATTCTCTATTCACACATTGTTTGAATTTGTTATTATTTGTATCCTAGAAAACGGTACTTTTGGGCTTCCCTGGTGGCGCAGTGATTGAGAGTCCGCCTGCCGATGCAGGGGACACGGGTTCGTGCTCCGGTCCGGGAAGATCCCACATGCCGCGGAGCGGCTGTGCCTGTGAGCCATGGCCGCTGAGCCTGCGCGTCCGGAGCCTGTTGCTTGGCAACGGGAGAGGCCACAACAGTGAGAGGTCCACGTTCCGCAAAAACAAAAAAACGAAACAAAAACAAAACGAAAACAAAAACAAAAACAAAAAAACGAAACAAAAACAAAACGAAAACAAAAACAAAAACAAAAAAACGAAACAAAAACGAAACAAAAACAAACGAAAACAAAAACAACAACAACAAAAACGGTTCTTTTCTAATGTTGTACGTCCCTTATGTTTTTAGCACATAATTTACTAATTAAAGTGAGTTATACTTGTAAATTGTTCTCATCTCTACTCAGAAAGAGGTGAACCTAGATACTAAGACTGCTTCCACCCAAGAGCATTGTTTCCTTCTTGTGCAACCTCTGAATTCTTGCACGGAGTACTTTATTCATTTGTCAGTTTCACACGTAAGTATTTTAATACCTATTGTGTGCCAGACACGTGTTTAGGCACTAGAGATAAAGCAGTGAACCAGACACACACAAGTGTTGCCCTCATGGAGCTTACATTCTAGTGAAGGAGTTCAGATAGAAATGAGTAAATGGAGAAGTAATATAATTTTAGATAGTAGGAGGTGCAAAAATATCTTAATGTAAAGAGAGTGAGCGGGGTCATGTAGGACTCCGTTGGACAGGTTTGTTAGGGGACAGCTTCACTGGAGAAGTGGCATTTGAACGGAGACCTGAATGAAGAGAGGAGCAAGCCATGGAAGATCTGGGGTAAGCACATTCCAGGACAAGGAGCCCATGAGTATGCTGGCATATAGGTGGATGGAGTATTTAAGGAAAAGCAAGGAGGCAATGAGTATGCAGGCAGGTAGGTGGGTGGAGTATTTAAGGAAAAGCAAGGAGACCAACATGGTCAGAGGACTGAGTGCAGAAGATGTGGTATGACATGAGGTCAAGGAGCTAGCCAGGGGTCTGATCTTGTAAAGTCTTGAAGGCCAGAGTAAAGATTTGGATTATTCTAAATGAGTAGAGCGTTTTCAACTTGTAAATGGCATGATCCAAATAGTATCTGAATGAGGGAACCTGGTATAGAGGATGGACTTGGGAGGATAAAGAAGAGAAACAGGGAGAGCAGTTAGGAGACTATCACAGTGGTCCAAAAAAGAGATGTTTATGGCTTAGTTTAGGCTGGAAGTTTGGAGCAAGTGAAAAGTGGCTGAATTCAGGTTGTGTTTTGAGGATGTAACTAACAAGGCTTGCCCATAGATTAGATGTGGGCTATGAAGGGAATAGTAACAAGGAGACAAGTCGTTGATGATTATGTGTGCAACTGGGTGGTATCACTTAGAA
>NW_020841405.1:0-1874 GCF_003676395.1 Aethalodelphis obliquidens | reverse complement strand
CCTAAAGCGTTGTCGTACCCTAAACTGTACCCTAAACCGTACCCGTTACCTAACCCTAACCCTAACCTGAAGACTTACCCTAAGCTGTACGCTAATCCTAACGCATACTCTAACACTAACCCGTACCCTAACACATACGCTAACCCTAAAACGTTGTCGCACCCTAACCTGTACCCTAAACCGTACCTGTTCCCTAACCCTAACCCTATCCCTAACCAAAACCCTTATCCAAAGCCTTACCCTAACCCCTACCCTAATCCTAACCCATACACTAAGACTAACCCATATACCAACACATACGCTAACCCTAAACCGTTGTCATACCCTAACCTGTACCCTAAATCATACCTGCTCCCTAACCTTAACCCTAACCCTTACCCGAAACCTTACCCTAACCCGCACCTTAATTCTAATCCATAAACTAACACTAACCCGTACCCTAACACATACGCTATACCTAAACCATTGTCGTACCCTAATCTGCACCCGAAACTGTACCCATTCTCTAATGCTAACCCTAATTCTAACACTAAAACTTACCCAAAGCCTTATCCTTACCCGTACCGTAATCCTAACCTGTACACTAACACTAACATGTAACCTAACACGTACGCTATACCTAAACCATTGTCGTACACTAACCTGTATCCTGAACCATACCTGTTACCTAAACTTCACCCGAACCCTAACCCTAACCCTTACCCTAAACCGTACCTTAATCATAACCAGTACACTAACACTAACCTGTACCGTAACACATACGCTAACCCTAAACCATTGTCGTACACTAACCTGTGCCCTAAACCGTACCCATTCCCTAACCCTAACCCTAACCCTAACCCTAACCCTTACCCAAAGCCTTACCCTAACCCATAACCTAATCCTAACCTGTACACTAACACTAAGCAGTACCCTAAAACTTACGCTAAACCTAAACTGTTGTCGTACCCTACCCTGTAACCTAAACCGTACCCATTCCCTAACCCTAACCCTAACCCTAAGTCTAACTCTAACCCTTACCCCAAGCCTTACCGTAACCTGTACCCTAATCCTAACCTGTACACTAACACTAACACATACCCTAACACGTACTCGAACCCTAAACATTTGTCGTACCCTAACCTGTACCATAAAGTGTACCCATTCCCTAAACCTACCCCTAACCCTAACTCTAACCCTAACCATTATCCATAGCCTTACACTAACCCGTACCCTAATCCTAACCCGTACACTAACACTAACCCATACCCTAATACGTACGCTAAACCTCAAACATTGTCCTACCAAAACCTGTACCCTAAACCATACCCGTTCACTAAGTCTAACCTTAACCCTAACCCTTACCTGAAGCCTTACCCTAACCCGTACCCTCACCCTAACCCGTACACTAACACTAAACCGTACCCTAACATGTATGCTAACCCTAAACCGTTGTCATAACGTAACCTATACACTAAACCGTACCCATTCCCTAACTCTAACCCTAACCCTTACCCAAAGAATTACCTTAACCCTTACCCTAATCCAAATACGTACACTAACACTAAACCATACCGTATCATGTACGCTAACCCTAAACCGTTGTCATATGCTAAACTCTACCCTAAAACGTACCGGTTCCCTATCCCTAACCCTAACCCTAACACTAACACATACGTTAAACCTAAACCATTGTCGTACCCTAAGCTGTACCCTAAACCGTACGAATTACCTAAAACTAACCATAACACAAACCCTTACCCGAAGACTTAACCTAATCCATACCGTAATCCTAACCCATATACTAACACTAACCTGTACCCTAACACGTACGCTAACCCTAAACCATTGTTGTATGCTAACCTGTACACTAAATCATACCCATTCCCTAACCC
>NW_020841404.1:0-1876 GCF_003676395.1 Aethalodelphis obliquidens | reverse complement strand
TGGCCTAAGCAGGCAGAAGCCCTGACACTGAACCTATGGACACGACACCTCCTTCCCAGGCTGTCATTTTCCATTCGGCTCCTGTTTTCCCCAGCCCACCTTTTACATCATAAAGAGGCAAAAGTGTGACACAGAACCTGTGGACAGTACAACTCCTTCCCAGGCTGTCATTTTCCATTCGTCTCCTGAATTTTCCATCCCCCCATTTTCCACTTCAACAGGCAGAAGCTCTGATACTGAATCTATGGACACCACACCTCTTTCGCAGGCTGTCATTTTCCATTCGACTGCTGTTTTCCTCAGCCCCCCATTTACAGCTTCATCAGGCAGAAGCTCTCTTAGTGAATCTATTGACAACACACCTCCTTCCCAGGTTGTGACGTTCCACTGGGCTCCTGTTATCCCAGCCCCCCATTTATGGCTTCAGTAGGCAGCAGCTCTGATACTGAATCTATGGACACCACACTCCCTTCCCAGGCTGTCATTTTCCATTAGGCTCCTGTTTTCCCCACCACCCCATTTACAGCTTCAGCAGGCAGAAGCATTGACACTGAAACTATGGGCAACACACCGCCTTCCCAGGTTGTCATTTTCCATTCAGTTCCTGTTTTCCTCAACCCCCATTTAGGGCTGCAGCCGTCATGGGTACTACAGCAGGTAGCAACTCTGACACTGTACATATGAACACCACATCTCCATGTCAGGCAGTCATTTTCTATTTGGCTCCTGTTTTCCCAACCCCCATTTATGGCTTCAGCAGGCAAAAGGTCTGACACTGAACCTATGGACACCACACCTCCTTCCCAGGCTTTCATTTTCAATTCGGCTCCTGTTTTCCTCAACCCCCATTTAGGGCTTCAGCATGCAGAAGCAATGACACTGAATCAATGGAAACCACACCTCGTTCCCACGCTGTCATTTTCCACTGGGCTCCTGCAATCCCCAGCCCCCAATGTACGGCTTCAACAGGCAGAAACTCTGACACTGAAGCTATGGACAAAACACCTCCTTCCCAGACTGTCACTTTCCATTCGGCTCCTGTTTTCCCCAGACCCCATTTACGGCTTCAGCAGGCAGAAGGTCTGGCACTGAACCGATGATCATCACACCACCTTCCCAGGCTGTCATTTGCCATTCGGCTGTTGTTTTTTCCAGGCCCCCTTGTATGGCCTCAAGAGACAGAAGCTCTGACACTGAAACTATGGACAACACACTTCATTCCCAGGCTGTCATTTTCCATTCTGCTCCTGTTTTCCTCAGCCCCCCTTTTACAGATTCAGCCGTCATGGGTACTCCAACAGGTTGAAGCTCTGACACTGAACCTATGGACAACACACCGCCTTCTCAGGCTCTCATTTGCCATTCGGGTCCTGTTTTCTCCATCCCCCCATTGTTGGATTCAACAGGTAGAAGCTCTGACACTGAAACTTTGGACACCTCCTTCCCAGGCTGTCGTTTTCCATTCGGCTCCTGTTTGCCCCAATCCCCATTTAGGCCTTCAGCCGTCATGGGTACTACAGCAGGTAGCAACTGTGACACTGAACCTATGGACAACACACCTCCTTCCTAGGGTGTTATTTTTCATTTGACACCTGGTTTCCCCAGAGTCACACGTACGGCTTCAGCAGGCAGAAGCTCTGACACTGAATATATGGACACCACACCTCGTACCCAGGCTGTCATTTTCCATTCGGTTCCTGTATTCCCCGGCCCCCCTTTACGGCTTCAGCAGGAAGAATCCCTGACACTGAACCTATAGACAAAACAACTGCTTCCCAGGTTATCACTTTCCATTCGGCTCCTGTTTTCCCCAGACCCCCATTTTTGTGTTCAGCAGGCAGAAGCTCTGACACTGAACCTATGGGCAACACACATC
>NW_020841403.1:0-1876 GCF_003676395.1 Aethalodelphis obliquidens | reverse complement strand
TGGCCTAAGCAGGCAGAAGCCCTGACACTGAACCTATGGACACGACACCTCCTTCCCAGGCTGTCATTTTCCATTCGGCTCCTGTTTTCCCCAGCCCACCTTTTACATCATAAAGAGGCAAAAGTGTGACACAGAACCTGTGGACAGTACAACTCCTTCCCAGGCTGTCATTTTCCATTCGTCTCCTGAATTTTCCATCCCCCCATTTTCCACTTCAACAGGCAGAAGCTCTGATACTGAATCTATGGACACCACACCTCTTTCGCAGGCTGTCATTTTCCATTCGACTGCTGTTTTCCTCAGCCCCCCATTTACAGCTTCATCAGGCAGAAGCTCTCTTAGTGAATCTATTGACAACACACCTCCTTCCCAGGTTGTGACGTTCCACTGGGCTCCTGTTATCCCAGCCCCCCATTTATGGCTTCAGTAGGCAGCAGCTCTGATACTGAATCTATGGACACCACACTCCCTTCCCAGGCTGTCATTTTCCATTAGGCTCCTGTTTTCCCCACCACCCCATTTACAGCTTCAGCAGGCAGAAGCATTGACACTGAAACTATGGGCAACACACCGCCTTCCCAGGTTGTCATTTTCCATTCAGTTCCTGTTTTCCTCAACCCCCATTTAGGGCTGCAGCCGTCATGGGTACTACAGCAGGTAGCAACTCTGACACTGTACATATGAACACCACATCTCCATGTCAGGCAGTCATTTTCTATTTGGCTCCTGTTTTCCCAACCCCCATTTATGGCTTCAGCAGGCAAAAGGTCTGACACTGAACCTATGGACACCACACCTCCTTCCCAGGCTTTCATTTTCAATTCGGCTCCTGTTTTCCTCAACCCCCATTTAGGGCTTCAGCATGCAGAAGCAATGACACTGAATCAATGGAAACCACACCTCGTTCCCACGCTGTCATTTTCCACTGGGCTCCTGCAATCCCCAGCCCCCAATGTACGGCTTCAACAGGCAGAAACTCTGACACTGAAGCTATGGACAAAACACCTCCTTCCCAGACTGTCACTTTCCATTCGGCTCCTGTTTTCCCCAGACCCCATTTACGGCTTCAGCAGGCAGAAGGTCTGGCACTGAACCGATGATCATCACACCACCTTCCCAGGCTGTCATTTGCCATTCGGCTGTTGTTTTTTCCAGGCCCCCTTGTATGGCCTCAAGAGACAGAAGCTCTGACACTGAAACTATGGACAACACACTTCATTCCCAGGCTGTCATTTTCCATTCTGCTCCTGTTTTCCTCAGCCCCCCTTTTACAGATTCAGCCGTCATGGGTACTCCAACAGGTTGAAGCTCTGACACTGAACCTATGGACAACACACCGCCTTCTCAGGCTCTCATTTGCCATTCGGGTCCTGTTTTCTACATCCCCCCATTGTTGGATTCAACAGGTAGAAGCTCTGACACTGAAACTTTGGACACCTCCTTCCCAGGCTGTCGTTTTCCATTCGGCTCCTGTTTGCCCCAATCCCCATTTAGGCCTTCAGCCGTCATGGGTACTACAGCAGGTAGCAACTGTGACACTGAACCTATGGACAACACACCTCCTTCCTAGGGTGTTATTTTTCATTTGACACCTGGTTTCCCCAGAGTCACACGTACGGCTTCAGCAGGCAGAAGCTCTGACACTGAATATATGGACACCACACCTCGTACCCAGGCTGTCATTTTCCATTCGGTTCCTGTATTCCCCGGCCCCCCTTTACGGCTTCAGCAGGAAGAATCCCTGACACTGAACCTATAGACAAAACAACTGCTTCCCAGGTTATCACTTTCCATTCGGCTCCTGTTTTCCCCAGACCCCCATTTTTGTGTTCAGCAGGCAGAAGCTCTGACACTGAACCTATGGGCAACACACATC
>NW_020841402.1:0-1880 GCF_003676395.1 Aethalodelphis obliquidens | reverse complement strand
CGGGCCCAGCCGCTCCGCGGCATGTGGGATCTTCCCAGACCGGGGCACGAACCCGCGTCCCCTGCATCGGCAGGCGGACTCTCAACCACTGCGCCACCAGGGAAGACCCCAATGGCCTTTTTTTAGAAGTGGAAAAGCTGATCCTAAAATTTGTATGGAATTGCAAGGGACCCTAAAGAGCCAAAACAATCCAGAGCAGGAAAAATATTTGCAAAGGTCTAATATCAGAATACAAAAAGAACTCCTAGAACTCAACAACAAAAAGGCACATAACCCAATTTAGAAATGGGCAAAGGATCCGAATGGCTACTTCTCCAAAAATATAGAAATGGCCAGCAAGCACGTGAAAACGTGTAACGTCATTAAGGAAATGCAAACCAAAACCATAGTGAGGGACTTCCCTGGTGGTCCAGAGGTTAAGAATCCGCCTTCCAATACAGGGGACGCGGGTTCAATCCCTGGTCGGGGAACTAAGATCCCACATGCCGCGGGGCAACTAAGCCTGTGCGCTGCAGCCACTAAGCCCCTGCGCCTCAACTACAGGGCACACGTGCTGCAAACTACAGAGCCCACGCACTCTGGAGCCCACACGCCACAACTAGAAAGAAGCCTGCACGCAACGAAGATCCCGCGTGCCGCAACTAAGACCCAACGCAGCCAAAAATAATAAATAAATAAAATAAATATTAAAAAAAACATAGTGAAATACTGCTTCACATCCACTAGGATGGCTATAGTTTTGGGGTTTTTTTTAAGGAAAACAGTAAGTGTTGGCAAGAATATGGAGAAATCAGAACTCTTCCATCGCTAGGAATGTAAAATGGTGCAGCCACTGTGGAAAACAGTCTGACAATTCTCCAAAAAGTGAAACACAGAATTACCACATGACCCCCACTTCCACTCCTAGGTAAACACACCCAAAAGGACTGAAAACCAACACTCGTACACAAGCATTCACTGCAGCATTGTTCACAGTGGCCCAAAGGTGGGAACATCCTCAGTGCCCATGGACTGATGAATGGGTGCACAAACGTGGTCCATCCACACGCTGGAATATTACTCAGCCATAAAAAGGAAATGAAGTGCCGATTCCTGCTTCCTCGTGAATGAACCTTAAAAACGTTATGCTAAGGAGAGAAGCCGGATTCAATAATCATGCGTTGTAGGTTCCATTTATATGAAATATCCAGGAGAGCTAACAGAGATTCGTGGTTGCTGGGGGCTTAGGGAAGAGGGGACAGGGAGGACAGCCTGTGGGGACAGGGTCCCCTCCTGAGCTGATGGAATGTTCTGGAACTAGACTGAGGAGACAGTAGCACAACACAGGGCGTGTGCTAAACGCCACTGAATCGCACACTTGAAAATGGTTAAAATGGTGGATTTTACCTTGATACAAAATTTTAAAAGATCAGAGCTGCCCTTGTATCAATGGCTAGTTCTGTTACATTATCAGCCTGGCCTCTGGGCCCCCTGCAGTTTGAGACCCCGCCCTTTCTTCCATCACCGCGGAAGACAGGGGAGAGAGACATTCTCACCCAACTGGGGAGCCCCCAACCCTTTGGGGGGTGCCGCAGGGGAGCTCAGGATGTGAGAAGAGCTGGGAGGAGGCGTGGACGGCCCTGGGCACCGTCTGTCCGTAGGGACTCACAGTCGTTGGAGATGGTCTGTCTGTGCTGGTCTGGGAAAGGCCAGTGGCCACATGGCGTCCAGCGCCTCATGGGACTGAGACACCGAATTTTTTTTTTTTTTTCGGTACGCGGGCCTCTCACTGTTGTGGCCTCTCCCGCTGCGGAGCACAGGCTCCAGACGCGCAGGCTCAGCGGCCATGGCTCACGGGCCCAGCCGCTCCGCGGCATGTGGGATCTTCCCAGACCGGGGCA
>NW_020841401.1:0-1880 GCF_003676395.1 Aethalodelphis obliquidens | reverse complement strand
CGGGCCCAGCCGCTCCGCGGCATGTGGGATCTTCCCAGACCGGGGCACGAACCCGCGTCCCCTGCATCGGCAGGCGGACTCTCAACCACTGCGCCACCAGGGAAGACCCCAATGGCCTTTTTTTAGAAGTGGAAAAGCTGATCCTAAAATTTGTATGGAATTGCAAGGGACCCTAAAGAGCCAAAACAATCCAGAGCAGGAAAAATATTTGCAAAGGTCTAATATCAGAATACAAAAAGAACTCCTAGAACTCAACAACAAAAAGGCACATAACCCAATTTAGAAATGGGCAAAGGATCCGAATGGCTACTTCTCCAAAAATATAGAAATGGCCAGCAAGCACGTGAAAACGTGTAACGTCATTAAGGAAATGCAAACCAAAACCATAGTGAGGGACTTCCCTGGTGGTCCAGAGGTTAAGAATCCGCCTTCCAATACAGGGGACGCGGGTTCAATCCCTGGTCGGGGAACTAAGATCCCACATGCCGCGGGGCAACTAAGCCTGTGCGCTGCAGCCACTAAGCCCCTGCGCCTCAACTACAGGGCACACGTGCTGCAAACTACAGAGCCCACGCACTCTGGAGCCCACACGCCACAACTAGAAAGAAGCCTGCACGCAACGAAGATCCCGCGTGCCGCAACTAAGACCCAACGCAGCCAAAAATAATAAATAAATAAAATAAATATTAAAAAAAACATAGTGAAATACTGCTTCACATCCACTAGGATGGCTATAGTTTTGGGGTTTTTTTTAAGGAAAACAGTAAGTGTTGGCAAGAATATGGAGAAATCAGAACTCTTCCATCGCTAGGAATGTAAAATGGTGCAGCCACTGTGGAAAACAGTCTGACAATTCTCCAAAAAGTGAAACACAGAATTACCACATGACCCCCACTTCCACTCCTAGGTAAACACACCCAAAAGGACTGAAAACCAACACTCGTACACAAGCATTCACTGCAGCATTGTTCACAGTGGCCCAAAGGTGGGAACATCCTCAGTGCCCATGGACTGATGAATGGGTGCACAAACGTGGTCCATCCACACGCTGGAATATTACTCAGCCATAAAAAGGAAATGAAGTGCCGATTCCTGCTTCCTCGTGAATGAACCTTAAAAACGTTATGCTAAGGAGAGAAGCCGGATTCAATAATCATGCGTTGTAGGTTCCATTTATATGAAATATCCAGGAGAGCTAACAGAGATTCGTGGTTGCTGGGGGCTTAGGGAAGAGGGGACAGGGAGGACAGCCTGTGGGGACAGGGTCCCCTCCTGAGCTGATGGAATGTTCTGGAACTAGACTGAGGAGACAGTAGCACAACACAGGGCGTGTGCTAAACGCCACTGAATCGCACACTTGAAAATGGTTAAAATGGTGGATTTTACCTTGATACAAAATTTTAAAAGATCAGAGCTGCCCTTGTATCAATGGCTAGTTCTGTTACATTATCAGCCTGGCCTCTGGGCCCCCTGCAGTTTGAGACCCCGCCCTTTCTTCCATCACCGCGGAAGACAGGGGAGAGAGACATTCTCACCCAACTGGGGAGCCCCCAACCCTTTGGGGGGTGCCGCAGGGGAGCTCAGGATGTGAGAAGAGCTGGGAGGAGGCGTGGACGGCCCTGGGCACCGTCTGTCCGTAGGGACTCACAGTCGTTGGAGATGGTCTGTCTGTGCTGGTCTGGGAAAGGCCAGTGGCCACATGGCGTCCAGCGCCTCATGGGACTGAGACACCGAATTTTTTTTTTTTTTTCGGTACGCGGGCCTCTCACTGTTGTGGCCTCTCCCGCTGCGGAGCACAGGCTCCAGACGCGCAGGCTCAGCGGCCATGGCTCACGGGCCCAGCCGCTCCGCGGCATGTGGGATCTTCCCAGACCGGGGCA
>NW_020841400.1:0-1882 GCF_003676395.1 Aethalodelphis obliquidens | reverse complement strand
GAGAAGGAGGGAGATAACAAAATGTAAAAAAGGTGTCTGTCAAAGACCAATCAGGCAGCTAGGGACAAGTTCCCTCTCTGGTCCGAGCCTAAGCCGGGACCAATCAGCAGGAGAACACAACCAAATCTATAATTTACATACGGGGCAGTGGGAACCTATAAAACTGACATATTCGCGCCCAGAAGGGTTCCTTCTTCGACCTCCTGCGTGAGGACCAAGGAACCCCGGTGCACCGGCCTTCAATAAACCTCTTGCGTTTTGCATCGGCTTCCGACTCTTGTTGTTTCCTGGGCGAGTCGAAACTCCTAGGAGACCGCGAAGGTCTAACATTTGGGGGCTCGTCCGGGATTCCACTCGCCCCGGAGCACAAGAACATCGGGAGTTGGAGGTACCAGGTAAGCTCGAGCTTGATTGTCTGTTTGTCCCTTGTTCTTTGTGGGCCATTATCGGAGGAAAGCCGTAAGAATCGGCTTATTATGGAATCTGTATCGGACCTCTGGCTAGGCAGACGTGCTAATAGCCGGCGTCCATGAGCCCTAGGGGACGCCCTGGTGGCTCATCTGGAAGGAGAGGCAAACTCTGTCTCCCCTTCACTCGGTTTCGGCAGTTCCCTTGGTGATAACTGCCATCTGAAGAAGTTTCGGTTTTGAAGCGAGCTCGCGGTGGCCCATGCGTATATGTGTTTCGTGGAGTTTTAACTGTTTCTGTATTGTGGTCTATTCTTCTTCTCTGACGGACGACAATGGGACAAACTATGACGACTTCTCTTTCCCTTACCCTAAGCCATTGGACCGAAGTTCGGGCCAGAGCCCATAATTTTTCGGTAGAAGTAAAGAAAGGAAAGTGGCAGACTTTGTGTGCCTCTGAATGGCCAACATTTCAGATAGGATGGCCCCCCGAAGGATCCTTTTTATTAGACAAGATTAAGCTGCTGAAGTCTAAGATATTTAATACAGATCCCCACGGACACCCAGACCAAGTACCATATGTCTTGGTCTGGGAAGATTTAATTCTCTCCCCACCTCCGTGGGTCCGGCCCTTTGTTTCCTCAACAGGTACGTCCGCGCACACATCAGCAGCGTCGGAGATATTAGCCTTAAAGAAAAACCCCAACACGGAGAAGCTACCCGACGCCCCGGATCCACCGAAGGCGATTTATCCTGACCCGCAGTCCGATTTGCTTCTTTTGGATTCCCCACCCCCTTATTCTCCGGCCCCAAATCCCCTACCACCTAGAGGACCCCCAGCTCCACTGCCCTCGGCACCAAGGGAACCATCCATGATGGAAGAAGAAAGGGTCCCTCAGCGGGCACTAGGAGCCGGAGGGCTATCTCCCCGGACTCCACTGCCCTACCTCTTAGAGAGTATGGCCCCCCCGACGGCCAAGGGAATAGACCTCTCCAATATTGGCCCTTTTCCTCTGCAGATCTTTATAATTGGAAAATGCATAACCCAACTTTTTCCGAAAATCCACAGGCCCTTACCGCTTTAATAAAATCTCTTGTTTTCTCCCACCAGCCCACATGAGATGATTGTCAGCAGCTGCTCCAGACTCTCCTAACGACTGAGGAGAGGCAACGGGTTCTTTTAGAAGCCAGAAAAAATGTATTAGGCGCCAGTGGGCAACCTACGCAGCTGCCTAACGAGATTGATGCTGGTTTCCCACTCGTCAGGCCAAACTGGGATTTCAATGCCCCGGAAGGTAGGGAGCGCCTGAAAACGTATCGCCAGGCTCTGGTGGCGGGTCTCCATGGAGCGGCCAGACGGCCCACTAATTTGGCTAAGGTAAGGGAAGTCACTCAGGGGCCCCAGGAATCTCCAACTGTGTTCCTGGAACGTTTAATGGAAGCCTTTAGACGCTTTACCCCTTATGATCCAACTT
>NW_020841399.1:0-1882 GCF_003676395.1 Aethalodelphis obliquidens | reverse complement strand
GTTAGCAAGTCAAGGAGGAATGCTTTTGTTCTGAAGATATAAACCCTCTTCTAAATTGAGTTGTTATTGGAAGTTAGAAATTTTGTGTTGCTGTTGTATTGCTTTGTGTTTTCATGATTATTCTGCCTGCATCTCCCTTGTTAAACCTTTGATTTGGGGAAGAGTGCCATTACTGGAAATGAGTTTACAGAATTATTCTCAAAAACAGAAGGAAATGGTTCTCACCTAAATATGAAGAAATAATCTCTATACTGGTGTACTAACAGAATTATGATTCAGGGATAATAATTCTACGAAATGTAATTAAACACACTATATATATATTTTCTTTTAATTTTCCATTGTTACTTTTTAAAAGTACAATTAAAATTCAAGTTCTTTGTAACAAGTGAAATTTGAGAAGATAAATGAAAAGATAATATTTTACCACTTCCCATCCTTTCCCACTCCCTGAAACGACCAGCATAATGTGTAGCTCTCTCATTTTATCCAGCTGTTCTTTACATCTGGAACATCATGCTTCTCACTGTAGAAAAACAGATTGAGCTCTCACAGTTTTTATAGTCTACATTCAGTCCACAGAACAGAAGTACCGAGTATTTGAGACTTAGCTTTTTGAGGGACACTCAGGTTACTTTCTGTTTACTTTTGTTTTTCTGCTAATTTGTTTTAACCACAGAAAAATATCTTTTAAAATACAAAAAAACAAAAATTAAGTTAGGGGTAAGGATTAGGGTTTAAGGTACGGGTTAGGTTACGGGTTAGGGTTAGGGTTCAAGGGTTAGGGTACAGGTTAGGATTAGTGTACAGGTTAGGATTAGGGTTAGGGTTAGCGTTAGGGTTAGGGTACAGGTTAGGGCACAGGTTAGGGTACAACTACGGATTAGGGTTAGGGTATGTATTAGAGTACGGTTTAGGGTTAGGATACGGGTTAGGATACGGGTTAGGGTATGGGTTAGGGTTAGGGTACAGTTTCGTGTACGGCTACGGGGTAGGGTTAGGGTATGTGTTAGGGTACAGTTTAGTGTTAGGATACGGGTTAGCATTAGGGTACGTGTTAGAGTACGGCGTAGGGTTAGGGTTAGGGTTCGGGTAGGGGTTAGGGTATGTTGTAGGGTTAGGGTATGGGGTAGTGTTATGGTACAGGGTACGGTTAGGGTACGGGGTAGGGTTAGGGTACAGGTTAGGGTATGTCTACTGGTTAGTGTTAGGGTATGGGTTAGGGTAGGGGTTAGGGTTAGGATTAGGGTTAGGGTACAGTTAGGGTTAGGGTATGGGTTAGGGTACGGGTGATGGGTAGGTTAGGTTTTGGGTATGGGTTAGGGTACAGGTTAGGGTACGGCTTTGGCTTATGGTTAGGGTATGTGTTAGGGTACGTGTTAGGGATACAGTACATGTTAGGCTTAGGGTACGGGGTAGGGTTAGGGTACGGGTATGGGTTAGGTTTAGGTTTAGGGTATGGGTTAGGGTTAGGTTACAGGTTAGAGTTGGGTTACAAGTTAGGGTTAGTGTATGGGTTAGGGTTAGGGTTAGTGTCAGGGTACGGATTAAGGTACGGTTTAGGGTTAGCGTATGCTTTAGGGTTAGGGTATTTATAAAACCTCTCCCACTCTCCAGATATCACTTAGCACGTAAAGGAATATTATTTGGGGTCCAGCCAAGGAGAACACTTTAGACACTAGGATAAGACAAAGAACACACACATTATGATTTTGATTTTAACCTGTTCATTAAAACACTAGTGCTTAGGAAATCTAATGGAGGCAGACGCAGTAAAGGGTGGTTTTATGGGAATAACATCACAGATTTTCTGTAGAATACACAGAATTTGAGTCGTTAGCAAGTCAAGGAGGAATGCTTTTGTTCTGAAGATATAAACCCT
>NW_020841398.1:0-1883 GCF_003676395.1 Aethalodelphis obliquidens | reverse complement strand
GTGGTACTGTCACTGATGATAATAATAATGGATGTTTGGCCTAGAGTTTTGACCTATTTCACCAGTGTTTTACCGTTGACTGCCCCTCTATGCTGCTTCCAAAAGTGATAGTGTGTGTTAAGATTTTTACTTTCATTTCTAAAGTTTGTTTTTTTTTTAGTGAGTCCTGTTCTTCCTTTTTCTTTCAGCAGAAATGAAATCCCAGGTAAGTATAAGTATTCAAATATTTGATCAGTAAGTCACAGTTATCTCCAGTACATTAAATAACTTTCATCAAAAAACATGTTATAGGTAAAAAGCTCTGAAGGACCAGCTATGTATATGATAATTATGTTTCAGACCTTCTAGGGTATTATATATAATAACTTGTCTTCTGGACGTGGTCTTGAAGTCTTTATGGATTCAGTCTCAGTAGTAGCGAACTGCACTGCTACTTGGTTTGGAGTACAAATTAGACTTTAGCCCTCCTGGAGGTTGAGCTTTTGGTATTGAAAACCATAGGAATGAAATTATTGTATTTCAACAAAGGATCGAGGGCTTGAGGCTTAAACAAGGCAACATACGTGTGGGAAGCAGTCAGCCTTGAGGGCAGGTAAGGACATGCCAGGCATGCCGCTGCTGCTCGAAGGGACTGTCCCTACTTGTTCCCCTCCTTGTTCCATTCCATGGGAGATAAATCACCAGAGCCCAGAGATCAGAAAGAATGTAAAATGAGACAAGCAAAGCTGTCTCCCCCCTGCACATGCAGGTTATTTTTGATGCTTCTGGGTTTATGGGTTTCCTCCCAGGGAAGTTAACCTTGAGCCGAGACAGTCTGTAGATAATGTAAACTACCATCTGGCAACCTTCCGATTTCTAGTCTATATAATCTGCAACTGTAGCATAATAAAATTTGCCTTGCAACCATCAATTGTCTTGGTCCTTCTGACACCATCCGTCAGTGCTACTTCAGTTCCTTACCCCTTCCCTTCTGACCCTGGGCGGTGAGATCCTCTTTCTCCGGCTGGTCCGCGGCAAGTGGCACTCGAACAGGGACCTGAAGCGTGAAGGCAATTAAAAGAAAAAGAAAGTGCAGGTAAGAGAACCCTTATGCAAAATATGTGTGGCCACCAGTAAAAGTGAAACGAATAGAGGCATAAGGCAATAGTCAGAAGTAAAATAAGATGGGGCAAAAGGGCTCAAAGATGTATGAATTACTTGCTCAGGTTTTACTTTTGATGCCTAGAGCTCGGGGTAATAAAGTTTCTGAACTTTATTGTTGACTGAATTTTTACAGCATATCCATGGTGTATCTCCCTGGTTTCCTGATGGCGGCTCTGTTGACATAGAAATCTGGCAGAAAGTTGGAGAAGATTTAAAAAATTATTACGAGTCTCGAGGGCCTACTCATACTCCTGTTGTTACATACAGTTTGTGGAATCTGATAAAAATATGTTTAGATTCTTCTCATGATAGTGTTGATTTGAATGTAAAGTCAGAAAAACATAAGCCTCTGACAGAAGGAGAGACTGTATTATCAACTACTGTGTCGCCACTTCCTAAACCGAAAGAGCTAATTAATTTAAATAGTTTAGATGAAGAGGAACATTTTGACTTAACAGATGAGGCTTGTAAACATAAAAGAGAGAAATATCCTGAGGATGATTTTCTAATGGCTGTGATAGATAAGTCAGTGAAAAAGCTGCAGGTTAATAAGGACTGTCTTCCTCAAAAATCTACATCTGTAAAAATGCTGAGTCCCTTGCAGCGCGCTGTACAAGGAGCAATAAAACGAGGAGAAGATCCTATTTTCTGTTGTCCCGTCATAGAAAGACCTGATCCTAATAATCCTCAACAAGCTACTAGGGAGCATCAGGCTCTCCCTTTGAAAGTTTTGAAAGATT
>NW_020841397.1:0-1884 GCF_003676395.1 Aethalodelphis obliquidens | reverse complement strand
GAGCAACATGTTCACAAAGCTGTCTCAAGCTCAGTCCTGATGCTCATGTGCATGGAGGATGGAGTATGCTGTGTCCATGACCTTGGAGAGAAGAGTGTCAGTAAGAAGACCAGACTCACACAATCTCTGTTGGGCTCAGGCCTTCCAGTACAAGGCTAACCACAGTGGGGTTGGAAGTGGGCTGAGGCCATCATCTGGGTCCAAGAGCCAAAGGAGGGTGCTTCGGGTTCACAGCATTGAGTGAGGCCAGGCATCCAGCTCTGTTATACACGTGACTCCCCCCACGCTCTGTCTCTCATCCTAGGCACCTGGTTGTGTTAGTACCTGCAGCTTACCTGGCAGCCCCTGCTCTGCCCCTTTTTTAGGCTAAAGTTGGCATACATGCAGGTCAATTTGTCTGCCTCAGACATGAAACACCATGCCCCATTTTCCTGGTCCAGAAGGAGATTTTAGAGTCCACTGAGGCAAAGCCAGAGGGTAAGAGGGACTGCAGGCAGGGAAGATTCTCTGCGTTAAGGTTTAGGGGGTGGGTATTCCTTTTAAAGACAGTAGATGTTTCTGTTTGGGGGAAGGCACAGGGAAAGTCAGTTATGTGAGTGAAGCTTTCTCTTTATCCTGCTCTAGTGCCAGCTCCAATGTTCTTGCTTGCTGAAGGGTCAGAAGAAGGGTCAACGTAGTGCTAGAGACAGCTGAACAAGGACCGTTGTTTCCGATGGGCGTGCAGAGTATGTGGGCCCTCATGGTGGGCCTGGGGCCCCACACCTGCCTTTCCATGGCCTGGACTCCTATGATCAGGGTGCAGATCCCCAGCTCCACCACTTATCAACCACATAACCTGGGCAAGTTCACTGTCCACCTGAGATCAGTAGAGATGGACAATGAGAGGACTTCCCACACAGTGGCTGTGCAGATTAAAAAAGGTAGAACAGAGAGAACATCAGGCAGAGCCTGGTTCATTGCTTGTGGGAGGAGAGATCACTGTGTACAGCCAGGTAACCGGGTCACCCCCCAATCTGCCCAGAGACTCAGCAGCCTCAGCACCTATTACACATCTGAAGTGCACTTAACCTCAAGGGACAGAAACAGACAAAGCCCCTGGTTGTAGCTGCACAGAGGAATGTGTATTTGAACAAGGAATTAGAGCAGAAAGGTGACCGGGGTGGGTGGAAGATGCTCCCTTGGGTTGAGCAGAATTGAGCTGCCTTGTGGAGCTGGCAGTTAGTGGAGATGGGCAGGCTTGGCTACATTCTCCACTTCTGAGCTCCCACTGTCAGTGATGCCCCTGCCGGGCATGCAAAGACGGGGTGTGTCAGACCCATGTGACGTTCCCCCTGCTCCCCAGGACGTGTTCAAGAAGGTGGCTCCTGCTCAGTGCCTGGGCTCCATCTGGTCCCAGAAAACACATTTGGAAATGAGCACATGGCACCAACCATCCATGCCACTGTCACCCAGTTCAACAGTGTGGCCAAGTGCGTCATCACCACCTGCCTCGGAGACCTGGACATGATGGCCCAGGAGAGGGCCTGGGTGGTGTAGCACTGTATGAAAGTGACCAGGGTCTGCCATTGGAGGTCCAGCAGAGTACCTCTCCAGAGTCCTGGAACTGCCACTTCCAATGTAACAGATTTCAGGATTGAAGTCTGTGGTCTAAACCCCTGCACCATCCCTATGAGGTAGGGGATAGATGGGTCCCAGGGTGAACAGTTGGAGTTTCTCCCCTGTGGACAGATACTCCAAAATAACAGGAGTGAGAGAGGAGGCTGGGCCCTGCCCAGATAAGAGATAAAAGAGCACGTATTCCTCATTCTCGAAGTCAAGGAAACCTTCCCAAATACAAACATGCAGAAAGGCTCATTGAAGGTCAAAAAGGGAGGGTGAGGGTTA
>NW_020841396.1:0-1884 GCF_003676395.1 Aethalodelphis obliquidens | reverse complement strand
GAGCAACATGTTCACAAAGCTGTCTCAAGCTCAGTCCTGATGCTCATGTGCATGGAGGATGGAGTATGCTGTGTCCATGACCTTGGAGAGAAGAGTGTCAGTAAGAAGACCAGACTCACACAATCTCTGTTGGGCTCAGGCCTTCCAGTACAAGGCTAACCACAGTGGGGTTGGAAGTGGGCTGAGGCCATCATCTGGGTCCAAGAGCCAAAGGAGGGTGCTTCGGGTTCACAGCATTGAGTGAGGCCAGGCATCCAGCTCTGTTATACACGTGACTCCCCCCACGCTCTGTCTCTCATCCTAGGCACCTGGTTGTGTTAGTACCTGCAGCTTACCTGGCAGCCCCTGCTCTGCCCCTTTTTTAGGCTAAAGTTGGCATACATGCAGGTCAATTTGTCTGCCTCAGACATGAAACACCATGCCCCATTTTCCTGGTCCAGAAGGAGATTTTAGAGTCCACTGAGGCAAAGCCAGAGGGTAAGAGGGACTGCAGGCAGGGAAGATTCTCTGCGTTAAGGTTTAGGGGGTGGGTATTCCTTTTAAAGACAGTAGATGTTTCTGTTTGGGGGAAGGCACAGGGAAAGTCAGTTATGTGAGTGAAGCTTTCTCTTTATCCTGCTCTAGTGCCAGCTCCAATGTTCTTGCTTGCTGAAGGGTCAGAAGAAGGGTCAACGTAGTGCTAGAGACAGCTGAACAAGGACCGTTGTTTCCGATGGGCGTGCAGAGTATGTGGGCCCTCATGGTGGGCCTGGGGCCCCACACCTGCCTTTCCATGGCCTGGACTCCTATGATCAGGGTGCAGATCCCCAGCTCCACCACTTATCAACCACATAACCTGGGCAAGTTCACTGTCCACCTGAGATCAGTAGAGATGGACAATGAGAGGACTTCCCACACAGTGGCTGTGCAGATTAAAAAAGGTAGAACAGAGAGAACATCAGGCAGAGCCTGGTTCATTGCTTGTGGGAGGAGAGATCACTGTGTACAGCCAGGTAACCGGGTCACCCCCCAATCTGCCCAGAGACTCAGCAGCCTCAGCACCTATTACACATCTGAAGTGCACTTAACCTCAAGGGACAGAAACAGACAAAGCCCCTGGTTGTAGCTGCACAGAGGAATGTGTATTTGAACAAGGAATTAGAGCAGAAAGGTGACCGGGGTGGGTGGAAGATGCTCCCTTGGGTTGAGCAGAATTGAGCTGCCTTGTGGAGCTGGCAGTTAGTGGAGATGGGCAGGCTTGGCTACATTCTCCACTTCTGAGCTCCCACTGTCAGTGATGCCCCTGCCGGGCATGCAAAGACGGGGTGTGTCAGACCCATGTGACGTTCCCCCTGCTCCCCAGGACGTGTTCAAGAAGGTGGCTCCTGCTCAGTGCCTGGGCTCCATCTGGTCCCAGAAAACACATTTGGAAATGAGCACATGGCACCAACCATCCATGCCACTGTCACCCAGTTCAACAGTGTGGCCAAGTGCGTCATCACCACCTGCCTCGGAGACCTGGACATGATGGCCCAGGAGAGGGCCTGGGTGGTGTAGCACTGTATGAAAGTGACCAGGGTCTGCCATTGGAGGTCCAGCAGAGTACCTCTCCAGAGTCCTGGAACTGCCACTTCCAATGTAACAGATTTCAGGATTGAAGTCTGTGGTCTAAACCCCTGCACCATCCCTATGAGGTAGGGGATAGATGGGTCCCAGGGTGAACAGTTGGAGTTTCTCCCCTGTGGACAGATACTCCAAAATAACAGGAGTGAGAGAGGAGGCTGGGCCCTGCCCAGATAAGAGATAAAAGAGCACGTATTCCTCATTCTCGAAGTCAAGGAAACCTTCCCAAATACAAACATGCAGAAAGGCTCATTGAAGGTCAAAAAGGGAGGGTGAGGGTTA